>NC_053028.1:372926963-373083241 GCF_003073215.2 Triticum urartu | reverse complement strand
ATTTCTTTAACAACGAAAGTGGCCTGTGAAATAACTTCAGGAGGGATAGGCAGAGAGTCTACTTCACCATCGAATGGATTATCCACAAACTTATCAAGCTGCTCCATGATGAACATATGATCATAGTAGTGAGGAGCATCAGACTTGGCAATTGGAGCAGTTTGCACTGGAACTTGCTCGGAAGGAGGTTTAGAAGCCAAAGACTGAATTAATGTAGGAGCAAACTTAGCAGCATTCTCTGTTGGAGCAGTAGCTTGAGGAGCATTATGCTCAGTAGTAGGTGACTTGATTATCTTCAAGTCAGGCTTGGGAATTCATTCGCCTGGCTTGCAGTACTCACTAGAGTGTCAACTACCAAAGCCTTCAAATTGATAGCATCTGGATGAGGAGTTGTATTCACATGCTGTTTCATAGTGACAGTGGTAGCTGGAGTTTTCCCAGCAGTGATTGATATGTCTCCGATGTATCTATAATTTATGATGTATTCATGCTATTATATTATCATTCTTGGATGTTTTACAATCATTTTATAGCAACTTTATATCATTTTTGGGGCTAACCTATGGACATAGTGCCCAGTGCCAATTGCTGTTTTTTGCTTGTTTTTTACATCGCAGAAAATCAATACCAAATGATGTCCAAATGCAGCAAAACTTTTTGGAGAATTTTTATGGACCTAAAGACACAACTTGGTCCAAAGAAGTACCAGAGGATGCCTCGAGGGGTCCACAACCCACCTGGGCTCCCTGGTGGGTTATGCCCACCTCAGTGGCCTCCCGCACCGCCTCTTTGCCCTATAAAATGCCAAATATTCCAAAAAACCTAGGGGTGTCGCTAGATCAGAAGTTCCGCCGTCGCAAGCCTCTGTAGCCACGAAAAACCAATCTAGACCTTGTTCCGGCACCTTGCCGGAGGGGGAAATCATCACCGGTGGCCATCTTCATCATCCAGACGGCCACCATGATAAGGAGGGAGTAGTCCACCCTCGAGGTGAGGGTTTGTACCAGTAGCTATGTGTTTAATCTCTCTCTCTCTCTCGTGTTCTTGAGTTGGCACGATCTTAATGCAATCGTAGAAAAGGGTCAAATGTGAAGCACATTAGTCCCAGTTTGTAACAGAACCGGCACTAATGTGACCATTAGTGCCGGTTCCAACGGCTAGGCGGGCGGAGATCTATAGTACCGGTTCGTGGCGAACCTATAGTACCGGTTCATCCCATGAATCGGTACTAAAGAGGCTGTGGCCCCACCGCCCCCCTTTAGTGCCGGTTCGTGCTACGAACCGGTACTAAAGAGGTTGTGGCAGACTGTTTTTAGTCCCACCTCGCTCCCCTAACAAGGTTTTTACCACCTTAAATATGTTACTTCTCAAACTATCACAAGCACTTGGTCGTCATTGAACTCTATGTGTAGAATTTGTGGCCGCAATATGAGTCTTCACTAGTTTACAAACCGTTGAGGACTCATATTGACAATTCAGATTGTACACAAAAAGATCATTGATGATCAAAGTATTTTTGATGTATTTCTCTGTAAAGAAATATAAGATCATGATCTAAATGCTCTTATATTTTCTTTACAGAGGGGTATATTTTTTACATGTTTACACATAGCATTTAGATCAATGTATTTTTGATGTATATTTTTACATGTTTACACAATCTGTTTCGAAGTATTAGGGTTTCGAACGAAAACACATCTGTTGCAAACAAAGGCATTTCATTTAGTACCGACTGGTTTTTAGTCCCACCTCGCCAAGCGAGAGGCACTCGCAGCGGTTTAAAAGCCTTGAGTGCAGAGACGATGATGGAGAGGCGCAATGCTCACCTGCACGTTGTTTAGCTTCACGCTTGGAGGAAGTGGTGTAGACTGCACGGAGCTATCAGGGTTTCGGACGAAAACTACACATAGCTCTGTGCAGTCTACACTGTTTCCTCCAGGCCTGAAGCTAAGAAACGTGCAGGTGAGCATCGCGCCTCTCTTTTGCATTCCGTATGCACCATTGAAAGCGATGTCACCAATTTTCAACCCTTTCTGACATCATTTGCTATTTTCCAGTCATTTGTCGATTTGTTTAGAGAGCTAAATGACCGTGAAATTGAAAATCACTACAAAATGAACTCTGAAATGTCGAAACTTGGCATGGTATCATCATTTCACCCACATAGCATGTGCAAAAGAGTAGATAGGTTTACGGCAAAAACTGGATGCACTTCATGTACAAACTGGACAATCTCTTTCGGAGTATCAGGGTTTCGGACGAGAACTCATCTGTTACACAGGCATTTCATTTTTTAAACTTATTTGAACTCAAGACTTTTTTTGCGTTCCGTATGTGCCATTGAAAGCGACGCCATCAATTTTCAACCCTTTCTGACATCATTTGCTATTTTTCAGTCATTTACCGATTTGTTTAGAGAGCTAAATGACCGTGAAATTGAAAATCACTACAAAATGAACTCTGAAAGTGTTGAAACTTGACATGGTATCATCATTTCACCCACATAGCATGTGCAAGAGAGTAGAGAGGGTTATGGAAAAAACTGGATGCACTTCATGTACAAACTGGACAATCTTTTTCGGAGTATCAGGGTTTCGGACAAGAACTCATCTGTTACACGTGCATTTCATTTTTTTAAACTTATTTGAACTCCAGACTTTTTTTGCGTTCCGTGTGCACCATTGAAAGAGATGTCATCAATTTTCAACCCTTTCTGACATCATTTGCTATTTTTTAGTCATTTACCGATTTGTTTAGAGAGGTAAATGACCATGAAATTAAAAATCACTACAAAATGAACTCTGAAAATGTTGAAACTTGGCATGGTATCATCATTTCACCCACATAGCATGTGCAAAAGAGTAGAGAGGGTTACGGAAAAAACTGGATGCACTTCGTGTACAAACTGGACAATCTCTTTCGGAGTATCAGGGTTTCGGGACGAGAACTTATCTGTTACACGGGCACTTCATTTTTTAAAACTTATTTGAATTCCAGACTTTTTTTTGCTTTCCGTATGCACCATTGAAAGCGACATCATCAATTTTCAACCCTTTCTGACATCATTTGCTATTTTTCAGCCATTTACCGATTTTTTAGAGAGGTAAATGACCGTGAAATTGAAATTCACTACAAAATGAACTCTGAAAATGTTGAAACTTGGCATGGTATCATCATTTCACCCACATAGCATGTGCAAAAGAGTAGAGAGGGTTACGGATGTACTTCGTGTACAAACTGGGCAATCTCTTTCGGAGTATCAGGGTTTCGGACGAGAACTCATCTGTTACACGGGCACTTCATTTTTTAAACTTATTTGAACTCCAGACTTTTTTTGCGTTCCATATGCACCATTGAAAGCGACGTCATCAATTTTCAACCCTTTGTGACATCATTTGCTATTTTTTAGTCATTTTACTGATTTGTTTAGAGAGCTAAATGACCGTGAAATTGAAAATCACTACAAAATGAACTATGAAAATGTTGAAACTTGGCATGGTATCATAATTTCACCCACATAGCATGTTCAAAAGAGTAGAGAGGGTTACGGCAAAAACTAGATGCATTTCGTGTACAAACTGGATAATCTCTTTCGGAGTATCAAGGTTTCAGACGAGAACTCATCTGTTACACAGGCACGTCATGTTTTTAAACTTATCTGAACTCCAGACTTCCTTTGCATTCCGTATGCACCATTCAAAGTGACGTCATCAATTTTCAACCCTTTCTGACATTATTTGCTATTTTTCAGTCATTTACCGATTTGTTTAGAGAGCTAAATGACCGTGAAATTGAAAATCACTACAAAATAAACTCTGAAAATGTTGAAACTTGGCATGGTATCATCATTTCACCCACATAGCATGTGCAAAAGAGTAGAGAGGGTTACCGCAAAAACTGGATGCACTTCATGTACAAACTGGACAATCACTTTCGGAGTATCAGGGTTTTAGACGAGAACTCATCTGTTACACGGGCACTTCATTTTTTAAACTTATTTGAACTCCGGACTTTTTTTGCGTTCTGTATGCACCATTCAAAGCGACGTCATCAATTTTAAACCCTTTCTGACATCATTGCTATTTTTCTGTTCCGTATGCACCATTAAACTACTCAAATTTGAAAACTACTGGCACTAACAAAAAGTTTGTAATTTTTTGTACCTAAAGCAAAAATATTCACAAAGAAACTAAATACAGCAACAAAAAACTACTCCAAAATAAATAAAAGAAAAAACTATATAAAAAAATATTTGCGCGCTACCCTGTTGGCCTGCTCGGCCTTGGGCGTGGATATGCAGTCCCATAAGGCCAGGCAGGCTCACAGGGCAGCGCGGCAAAGTTAGGCCCAAAAGGCTACTTTAGAGAGGAGCTCGAAGAAGCAGCCACGGCTGGGTTTATAAACCAGTGCGGCTGCCCTTCGCTCGGCGAGGTGGGACTAAACTTTGCGCACTGCAGCGCGCCCCTTTAGTACTGGTTCATGGCTCCAACCGGTACTAAATACCACCCTTTAGTATCGGTTGGAGCCTCGAACCGGTACTAAAGGGGGCTGCTTCCCGCCGCTTGGCCTGGCCAAAATTGTCCTTTAGTACCGGTTGATGGCTCCAACCGGTACTAGAGACCCCTCCTATATATATAATACTTGCGAAAAATTCAGTTTCATCTCCCCATCCCCAACCTCTTCGCGACATTGCCGCCGCTCCCGTCCCGCGCCGTCGCCCATCGCTGTCCCGCCCTCGCCGCCCCCGCCGCTCAATGTCGCCCCCGCCGCCCGTCGTCGCCATCTCGCGCCGCCGCCCGCCGTCGCCGTCCCCATCATCGCCGTCTCGCAACACCGCCCCGTACGCCCCCGCCCCGTACGTCGCCATCCCGCCCCCGCCCCATACGCCGCCGCCCCCGCTCGTACACACACACACACACACACGCACGTACACGCGCGCGCGCACACACACACACATTTTTTTTTACTTATTTTCTGTTTTCTGTTTTTTAGATTAATGCATGTCAAATTATTAATTAGATGAATTACCTAGATAAGAATGTTACATTAATGTCAAATGTTAGCTGAATTAGATAGAAAAATTAAACATTAATGTCAATTGTTAGATGAATTAGCTAGATATTAATGTCAATTGAATCAATAGAACTAGTTTATTTTTAGTAAATGCTTAGTTGAACTAGTTGAATTAATAGAACTAGTTTATTTTTAGTAAGAAAATTTAGGTATATGAGATTTGATGATCTAATTAAAATATTATTATATAGAACTAGCTACTTTATATATTTTAGTAAGAAAATTAATAGAATTAGTTTATTTTTAGTAAATGCTTAGTTGAATTAATTGAATTGATATAACTAGTTTATTTAGTTGAACTAATAGAACTAGTAAGTGTTTCATGTTTCACCTATATGAACATAGGAAATATCGTCTGATGACGAAAAAGATTTCATTATGTGCGAATACTGTGAAGACCAGTGTGACCTGTGCGACAGAAATTTCCTTGTTGATGATAGGCGCTTCAGCATCAAGCTGGATGAGACCTTCGAAGTGGATACAGTAAGTCATAACGACAAATCTTTTTTCGTAATTAAGCATGACTTATGTGGATAGGATAGGTTTTACATTTTAAATTTGCTTGAACCTATACAAGTCATTTGCTTGAACTTATAATTTTAAATTTTCACTATTCTACTAGAGCATCCCCTATCATGCAAGAATTTTTGTCTTGGATAAGATAGGTTTCAGTGCTATGGAAACTATGGAGGTAAAGAGAGTTTACTTGAAGACCGAGCATGGTTATATTTTCAACGTCAAATTATACAATGCAGACACATACACCTATTTTGAATGCAAAACTTGGCAAGCACTATGCAAGGCTCATGCATTTGAGCCTGACATAGTTATCACCTTTGATATTCGTTCGGAAGATGATATTGAAGGTAATAAAGTGTAACATCCCAAATTTTCAATTTGGAATGTTATGCATTAGATCATCATTGCATATCATATTTTATTGCATTTTGCTTTGATCCTAGAAATTCTACGCAACTCAAGGATCCACGGAGAGAGTTGGAGATTTCGTTATTTATTATATTTGAGTTCTCTCAAATCTTGAAAAGAGGATCGTTTGATTTTAATTATTTTCTCTTCATATATTTCTTTTATGAAAATAAAGAGAGAGGATAAAATGACTTTCCCAAAATAAAGAAATATTTGAGGTTTAATATTAAAATCAAATAGGATTTTATTCGGAGTTTTATTGCTATTTTATTTGAAATTAGGAAAAATATGCGTTTTTTAAAATTGCATTTTAGGCCGAAATAAATGTTCACCTTGTCCGTTAGATTTTTAAAGGACGGAGAAAATTTATTTCAGGATTTTTGGAGCCCGTTTAGTATTTCTTTTCTTTCTTTTTCTGCATGTCGGAATATTTTTTTAAACAAAAGGGAAATCGACTCTGGGCCGTAACCGACCGGGACTCCGCCCGGCCGGCCTTTAAAGCCCGAGGAGCCGAGCCCCGCAGCCCACCGCTCCGCCCCGCCAAACCCTAGCACAACGCCACCCGTTAGCCGCGCTGCCATCGCCGCTGCCGCGCCGCCGCTGCCGCACCGCCGCCCCGCCTCGCCGCCGTCGCCTTGCCCCGCCGCCGCCGCCGGACCCGATGTAGGCGCCGCTGGTTTTTGAGAAACCAACCGGTTTTTTATATAAACCCTAGTTTCGTTTTTTATATGAAATCGATTTAGATCTTTTTTTCGGTTCGGTTAAATAGCAGATGTTCGTCCGTACGTCCGTTTTAACGAACGGTTTTCGCCCGTTAGCCACAGACAGCGAACGTTCGTTCGTTAGCCTGTTCGTTAGTTTTTCTTTTTCTTGGATTTTTCGCGATTATTTTCGATTGTGATTTCTGATCTGATTTTCGTTTTAGTTTAACTTTTCGCTCGTTAGTCGGAATCAGGCGATTCAAGCGCCTAGATCTTCATCTCAAAGCCCTCTTTCTGTTTGAACAACTTGAATAAGATTTTGAAATAGTAAAATTTCACTTTAGTTCAGATTAGTAATCAGATCTTTTTTCTTTCGCAGTTTGTGTTTCGTTGCTTCGTTCGATTTGATTCTTTTTGCAGACCGGAGTTCTTAAGTTGAACTTTCTGGTTAGATATTCTTATTTGAGTTTACCCGTGCTTATAATTGAGTGCTTTTTGTATGCTTGTTTGTTTGCGATAGAGTACCCGGAGTGCGAAGCGTGCTACTACGAGTCTCTAGGTTTTGCGGATCATCAGCAAGGCAAGTAACACTTTGATCATACTTCTTTACTACCCAGTTTTATTGCATTAGATTCTATCCTCAAACACTTGTATGATTAGGATCTGATTGAATTATGGGTTTTGGGAAGTAGATGAGGTAGTACCTATGCACCTGTTTATTATCAAACCTATGGGAGTTACTTCTACGTTGCTTATATTTGCTATGCTATGCTCGTAGACGTGGATTGGGTTTGAGAGTATTCATGACAGACGTGAGCTTCTTAATTAATGGTTTAACTTAAGGTGACAACTTGAATACACATCTGGGTGGATTTCTTGTGGACACTTGGAGTACCTAGTGTTGTCCTAGGATATCCCGAAGGACCCGTGTGATCATCCTACGGCCCGCCACCCAGGCTCAAAGGGATCATAAGATTATTCATGCTAGAAACTTTCATGTGCAGCCACAAAGCTATTATGGGCTCTAGCATAGTTGAGTAAGTTGCGTGAAGCTCTTGAAGAGGTAGACTAGCAGATGTAGTGGGTTGTAGGTGGTATAGTCTACCCAGAGTAGAGAGTTAATGCTTCAGAAAGACTGTGTCTCGAATCTCCGCCCATGGATGTATTCGAGTCTTGTGGGGAAAAGTGCGCAAACCTCTGCAGAGTGTATAAAATAATCATGGTTATCCGTGTCCCCGGTTATGGACATCTTGAGTATCTAGTCCTTGATTTATCATGATTGATCTCATCACTCTTAATTTAAATTGATTGGGTTTAATGATGATGTTTAATTGGGATTGAGTTGGAGGAACCTTCTCAATGTTTAACAACTACCATGGTAGTTAAATAAAATTTATTCCTTTGTTGTAGGGAAAAATAGCTTTTCGCAAAAACATATTAACCATACAGCCTCCACCAGCCAAATATGCATGTAGTGATAGCATTTATTTTGTTCATTATTCTCTTGTGTTTCCTTGCCAACACATTCCATGTGCTGACCCGTTTCAGGCTGCAACGTTTATGTTGCAGACTTTTCAAACGACAAGTAAGGAGCCATAGGTCGTTTTCTTTCACTCAGTGATGCCGTTGGAGTTGATGGACTCACTTTATCTTCCAAGCCTTCCGCTGTTATCGATTTAGATGGCCTTAAGCCATATTTATTGTTTTTGTTCTCTTTTGAGACATTCGATGTAATAAGTGTGTGATTGATACTCTGTTATAAATCCTCAAGTACTGTGCGGTCAGCATTACCGATCCAGGGATGACACTGATGCACAGAGATTGGATTGTTTGAGGTCTGGTCGCTATAACATGGTATCAGAGCACACGCTGACTATAGGACACGATCACTAAGCTAAAACCCTAGATCACTACTCTCTTCTCATTTCTGACTCTTCTCCCTCTTCTACTCTTTAGGATGGCGAACATGAGGAACAAGTTTGCACAACCGGATGAAGACACACCCTTTGGACGACACTTGAAGGAAGTCCCTAAGTACATGAATATTGGAATACCAAGCTTCACCGGGACCTACAACGCCGCTTTACCAGAAGATTAGCGCTGGATGATCCAAGTTCAAATTCCAGGAAGGACGTTCATGCCGGTCACCGAGACCATAGAGTTTTCCTTTGACGCACACACCTGGAGTCTAGGCAAGAGCATGGCAGCCCACATCACCATGGGACGCATTGGAGAAGTTTACCACAAGGATCTCAAGGATACTATCTACCAGATTTGTGGGCGTCGAGATGAACAATGGGAGATGATCAGCACCAGGAAGGATAGACCAATTGCCGCTTTCATCCAGGTGTTAAACCAGCACATTCGTCGCCAGGAGAACCAGATGTGCACATGCATGATAGATCAAAGAAGGCAATGACAAGGATCACGGAGCTTGAAGAGGAACTCAAGGCTACTCGTGAAGATTATGAGGAGGAAATCATCGTACTAGTGGAGAAGAATGACGATCTGACAAGGAAGTTAGGAGTATTCATGGGAGACCCCGCGCCAGGAGGAGAAGATGACGATTCCACCTGCCCGGAGAACTACATCATCATCGACGACACCGACTCAGACCCCGACGATAGAGATGATGACTTTGCTGATGAAGCTGGAGCAGATATTATGGAGTCTTCTACCGATCAATTTTTCTAGTCGACCACCATAACAGTAGTAGTATTCCCCCATGTATAAAGTATAGTCCGAGCACTTTTGTAACGATAGTTAGACCGATTGTATGCCCTTGTTTGAATTGATTGAAGTGATATGATTGTGTTTGTCTCATGTGCATATGGGTAGTGTTTTTCCCCCTAGACCCCATTCTACTCTATTTTCTCATCTTTTCTAAACCCATCAGATGCCTCCGAGACGCGACAATGGATTTGCTTTCCCACCAGAGCTCACTCAGTTGATCCAGCAGCAGAATGCATTGATGCAGATACTAGTCCAGAATCAAAATCAGGGGAACAAAAACAATAACAACAACCCACCACCACATGTTGATCACTTAGCCCGTTTTCTAAGGCTGAATCCGCCGATGTTCTCGAGTAGCACCGAGCCGATAGTTGTAGATGATTGGCTCCACAAGATTGGAAGGGAGTTGACCACTGCAGGATGCACAGATGCGGAAAGAGTGCGTTTTGCCTCACATCAGCTTGATGGACCCGCTGCAGCATGGTGGGAGAATTACACTATCACCTATCCCATCGACACTGTTACATGGGACCAGTTTCAGCAGGCCTTTCACACAACCCATGTATCAGCAGGAGCTATGGCCATGAAGAAGCGTGAGTTTCGCAACTTACTCCAAGGAGGACGCATCGTTGACCAGTATGTGGATGACTTTAGCAAGCTAGCACGTTATGCCCCAGATGACGTTGCTACAGATGCAGCTAAACAGGAGACGTTTCTGGAAGGACAGAATGATGAGCTGAGCATGCAGTTGATGGTAGTAAATTTTAATAACTACCAACAGTTGGTGGATAGAGCTCTCATGATTGAAGGGAAGCATCAGCAGATTGACAACCTTAAGAGGAAGTATGGACACGGGAAGTATAATTCTGGAGCTCAGCAGAGACCCCGTTTTACCCCAAACTCAGGAGGACCCCTCAAACATAATCATGGAGGTCACAACCACAATGGAGGGGTTGCGCACAACCATAGTGTCCCCAATAATGCAAATGGTAATGGAGGAAGCAATGGCCAGAACCGTACCAACCCCGCAACGCCCGCCAAGAAGGATCTAAGTCACATTACTTGTTTCAAGTGCGGGAAGAATGGACATTATGCCACAGAATGTTCTGAAGCAAACCATGGAAATGGCAATGGAAGCTCTGGGAAGAAGCCCAAACCTTTCAACAGGGGACAAGTGAACCACGTTAGCGTGGAGGAGATTGAAGCACAACCCGATGCAGTAATAGGTAAGTTTATGATTAAGTCATTTACTGCAATCGTTCTTTTTGATACTGGTGCATTGCATTCATACATATCAAGGGGATTTGTGTATAATTTTAAACTGCCAACCCAAACCCTTAGGACACCCATGTTAGTAACCTCGCCAGGAGCAGAGTATATGGCTAACCTTTGGTGTGATCGATTACCATTAAGGATTGGTAACTACTTGTTTCCCTCAGACCTAATAGTATTGGAGTCACAAGGACTGGATGTGATATTAGGCATGGATTGGTTATCGAAGTATGAAGGGAACATTGACTGCACCAGTAAGTCGATTTTGCTTACCACCCCAGAAGGAAGAAGGATCAAGTATGTATCCCGGCATGTGCCGAACAGGACTCAAGTAAATTCCTTATCAGGAGTTGTACAGGAGGAAGTACCAGTGGTGAAGGATTTCCCAGATGTATTTCCAAAGGAGTTTCCAGGCATGCCACCGGATAGAGACACTGAGTTTTTGATCGAGCTTTTGCCAGGCACATGGCCAATCTCTAAGAGACCGTACAGGATGCCCGCAAAGGATTTAGAGGAAATTAAGAAGCAGATTAAGGAGTTACTGGATAAAGGTTATATTGGCCCAAGCTCGTCACCTTGGGGATCACCAGTACTTCTAGTGGAGAAGAAGGATGGATCATTGAGGATGGTTCTTGATTATCGTGGATTGAATGAGGTGACGATCAAGAACAAGTACCCGCTACCGATGATAAATGATTTGTTTGACCAGTTGCAAGGAGCTAAGGTGTTTTCCAAGCTCGATTTGCGATCAGGGTACCACCAGTTGAAGATTCGAGAGCAGGATATACCTAAGACAGCTTTTACCATAAGGTGCGTGCTATATGAGTATACCGTTATGTCATTTGGTCTGACTAACGCACCTGCCTATTTCATGAAAATGATGAACAAGGTGTTTATGGAGTCTTTGGATAAGTTCATCGTGGTGTTCATTGATGATATTCTGGTCTACTCAAAGAATGAAGATGGAACATAAGGAGCATTTGCGTTTGGTACTTGGGAAGCTCAGAGAACACCAGTTATATGCCAAGTTTAGCAAGTGTGAGTTTTGGTTGAAGGAAGTTGGATTCCTTGGACATGTTATATCCGGAGAAGGAATAGCAGTAGACCCTACCAAGGTTGTCACTGTGGGAAGCCCCCATGTCAGTTGGAGAGATCCGGAGTTTTCTTGGACTCGCAGGATACTACCGGAGGTTCATTGAGAATTTCTCAAAGATTGAAAAGCCCATGACGGAGTTGTTTAAGAATGATACTAAGTTCAAATGGACTGAGGAATGTGAGGCCAGTTTTCAGGAGTTGAAGAAATGCTTGGTTACAGCTCCAGTGTTGATTCTTCCAGATCAACGCAAGGATTACCAGGTATATTGCGATGCTTCTCATCGAGGACTTGGAGCAGTGCTTATGCAGGAAGGAAGATTTGTTTCGTATGCCTCACGATATCTCAAACCCCATGAGTTGAATTATGCTACCCATGATATGGAGTTAGCAGCCGTAGTGCATGCGTTGAAGACATGGAGACATTTTCTCATCGGAAACCATTGTGAGGTGTACACGGATCACAAGAGTGTGAAGTATATCTTCACGTAGAAGGTGTTGAATCCCAGACAAAGGAGATGGTTGGAGCTCATTAAGGATTATGATATGAAGTTGCATTATCATCCCGGAAAGGCTAACGTAGTATCCGATGCGTTAAGCCGCAAGAGCCATGTCAATACACTCATGACCGGAGAGTTACCCAAGGAGTTAGAGGAGGATCTTCGTGAGCTCTGTTTGGAAATAGTTCCGAGGGGTTATGTAGCAGCATTGGAGACTCAATCTACTTTGATGGATAAGATCAGAGAAGCTCAGAAGACGGACAAGGAGATTGCTGAGATAAAAGAGAGGATGAGCAAAGGAAAAGCTAAAGGATTTCGTGAGGATGAGCACTATACGCTATGGTTTGAAGACCGTGTATATGTGCCAAATGATCCAGAGATCAGGAAGTTGATTCTGCAAGAGGCCCACGATTCGCCGTATTTGATTCACCCAGGAAATACCAAGATGTATCTGGATTTGAAGGATAGTTTCTGGTGGGCCGGGATGAAGAAGGATATTGCGGAATATGTAGCAATTTGTGATGTATGTCAGAGAGTGAAGGCAGAACATCAGAAGCCAGCAGGATTGTTACAGCCATTGCCAATACCCGAATGGAAGTGGGATAAACTAGGCATGGACTTTATCACAGGATTGCCCAAGACACGTTCAGGCTATTACTCGATATGGGTTGTAGTCGATCGTTTGACAAAAGTAGCTCATTTCATCCCAGTGAAGACCACTTACACCAGTGCTAAGTTGGCAAAGATTTACATGACCAGGATCGTATGTCTGCATGGAGTTTAGAGGACTATTGTATCAGATAGAGGAACCCAGTTTACCTTAAAGTTTTGGAATCAGTTGCATGAAACTTTGGGAACCAGGCTTGAGTTCAGTACAGCTTTTCACCCGCGGATAGATGGACAGACTGAGAGAGTCAATCAGATTTTGGAGGACATGTTGAGAGCCTGTGCGCTAGATTATGGATCTAGTTGGGACGACAACTTGCCTTACGCAGAGTTCTCTTACAGCAACAGCTATCAAGCCGGTTTGAAGATGGTCCCTTTTGAAGCATTGTACGGAAGGATGTGCAGGACACCATTGTTGTGGGATGAAGTTGGAGACCGTCAGTTATTTGGACCAGATTTGATTAAAGAATCTGAAGAGAAGGTTAAGCTGATTCACGATAGACTCAAGGTAGCCCAGTCTAGGCAGAAGAGTTATGCGGATTGTAAATGCAAGGAGACAGTTTACGAAGTTGGAGACAAAGTGTATCTTCGTGTATCACCACTCCGAGGAGTGAAGCGCTTTGGAGTTAAGGGAAAGTTAACACCACGTTTTGTGGGACCATACCGTGTTTTGGAACGTATGGGAGAAGTTGCTTACAAGTTGGAGTTGCCCGAAGGATTGTTAGGAGTTCACGATGTGTTCCACGTTTCTCAGTTGAAGAAGTGCCACGCAGAGATGGCTGATATTCCTCTAAGAGATACAGTGCCACTAGAAGCGATTCAGTTGGATAGCAACTTGACCTACGAGGAGAAACCAGTCAAGATTGTTGATTTTGCCAGCCGAGTCACACGCAACAAGGTTATCAAGTTCTGTAAGGTTCAGTGGAGCCACCATACCGAGGATGAAGCCACCTGGGAACGAGAGGAGGACCTACGGAAGGATGACCCTTACCTATTTTCCAGCCAACCCGAATCTCAAGGGCGAGATTCATCTTAAGGGGGGTAGGTTTGTAACATCCCAAATTTTCAATTTGGAATGTTATGCATTAGATCATCATTGCATATCATATTTTATTGCATTTTGGTTTGATCCTAGAAATTCTACGCAACTCAAGGATCCACGGAGAGAGTTGGGGATTTCGTTATTTTTCATATTTGAGTTCTCTCAAATCATGAAAAGAGGATCGTTTGATTTTAATTATTTTCTCTTCATATATTTATTTTATGAAAATAAAGAGAGGGGATAAAATGACTTCCCAAAATAAAGAAATATTAGAGATTTAATATTAAAATCAAATAGGATTTTATTCGAAGTTTTATTGCTATTTTATTTGAAATTAGGAAAAATATGCGTTTTTCAAAATTGCATTTTAGGCCGAAATAAATGTTCACCTTGTCCGTTAGATTTTTAGAGGACGGGGAAAATTTATTTTAGGATTTTTGGAGTCCGTTTAGTATTTCTTTTCTTTCTTTTTCTGCATGTTGGAATATTTTTAAAAAAAGGGAAACCGACTCTGGGCCGTAACCGACCGGACTCCGCCCGGCCGGCCTTTAAAGCCCGAGGAGCCGAGCCCCGCAGCCCACCGCTCCGCCCCGAAACCCTAGCCGCCGCCCGTTAGCCGCGCCGCCGCCTTGCCCCGCCGCGCCGCCCCCGCCTCGCCTTGCCGCCGCCTTGCCCCGCCGCCGGACCCTATCGGACCTGAGGTAGACGCGGCCGTTTTTTTTAGAAACCGACCGGTTTTTATATAAACCCTACTTTCGGTTTTTTTATTTTAAATTGGTTTAGATCGGTTATTTTTCGATTCAGTTAAATAGCGGACGTTCGTCCGTATGTTCGTTTTAACGAACGGTTTTCGCCCGTTAGCCACAGATAGCGAACATTCGTTCATTAGCCTGTTCGTCAGTTTTTCTTTTTCTCGGATTTTTCGCGATTATTTTCGATCGCGATTTCTGATCCTATTTTTGTTTTAGTTTAACTTTTCGCTCGTTAGTCAGAATCAGACGATTCAAGCGCCTAGATCTTCATCTCGAAGCCCTCTTTCTGTTTCACCAACTTGAACAAGATTTTGAAATAGGAAAATTTGACTTTAGTTCAGATTAGTGATCGGATCTTGTTTCTTTCGCAGTTTGTGTTTCGTTGCTTTGTTCGATTTGATTCTTTTTGCAAACCGGAGTTCTTAAGTTTAACTTTCTGGTTAGATCTTCTTATTTGAGTTTTACCCGTGCTTCTAGTTGAGTGCTTATTGTATGCCTGTTTGTTTGTGATAGAGTACCCAGAGTGCGAAGCGTGCTACTATGAGTCTCTAGGTTTTGCGGATCATCAACAAGGCAAGTTACACTTTGATCATACTTCTTTACTACCCAGTTTTATTGCATTAGATTCAATCCCCAAACACTTGCATGATTAGGATCTGATTAAATTGTGGGTTTTGGGAAGTAGATGAGGTAGTACCTATGCACCTGTTTATTATCAAACCTATGGGAGTTACTTCTACGTTGCTTATATTTGCTATGCTATGCTTGTAGACGTGGATTGGGTTTGAGAGTATTCATGATAGATGTGAGCTTGTTAATTAATGGTTCAACTTAAGGTGGCAACTTGAATACACATCTGGGTGGATTTCTTGTGGACACCTGGAGTACCCAGTGTTGTCCTAGGATATCCCAGAGGACCCATGTGATCATCCTACGGCCCACCACCCAGGCTCAAAGGGATCATAAGATTATCTATGCTAGAACCTTCGGTGTGCAGCCACAAGCTATTATGGGCTCTAGCATAGTTGAGTAAGTTGCGTGAAGCTCTTGAAGAGGTAGACTAGCATATGTAGTGGGTTGTAGGTGGGATAGTCTACCTAGAGTAGAGAGTTAATGCTTCAGAAAGACTGTGTCTCAAATCTCCGACCATGGATGTATTTGAGTCTTGTGGGGAATAAGTGCGCAAACCTCTACAGAGTGGAAAATAATCATGGTTAGCCGTGTCCCCAGTTATGGACATCTTGAGTATCTAGTCCTTGATTTATCATGATTGATCTCATCACTCTTAATTAAAGTTGATTAGGTTTAATGATGATGTTTAATTGGGATTGAGTTGGAGGAACCTTCTCAATGTTTAACAACTACCATGATAGTTAAATAATATTTATTCCTTTGTTGTAGGAAAAAATTGGCTTTTCGCAAAAACATATTAACCATACAACCTCCACCAGCCAAATATGCATGTAGTGATAGCATTTATTTTGTTCATTATTCTCTTGTGTTACCTTGCTAGCACATTCCATGTGCTGACCCATTTCGGGCTGCAACATTTATGTTGCAGTACTTTTCAGACGATGAGTAAGGAGCCATAGTTGTTGTCTTTCACTCAGTGATGCCGTTGGAGTTGATGGACTCACTTTATCTTCCAAGCCTTCCGCTGTAATCGATTTAGATGGCCTTAAGCCATATTTATTGTTTTGTTCTCTTTTGAGACATTCGATGTAATAAGTGTGTGATTGATACTCTGTTATGAATCCTCAAGTACTGTGCGTGTCAGCATTACCGATCCAGGGATGACACTGATGCACAGAGATCAGACTGTTTGAGGTCTGGTCGCTACATGAAGACATCTGGGTCGATGTGCAGACGCCTCCAATTCTACCATTATGTGAGTTTCTCAACTACATTTATGTCTTCCATATTGTTTATTTAAAGATAGTTGACAACTAATTTCTATTGACAACTTATTTCCATTCAAGCAAACATGTCCGATGCTTTTGGTAGACAGGACCGTCCATTGTCCCGGGGCTGAACTAAACTGCGAGGAGACAAGTCATTATGTTTCATGGCTTGAGGATCTTGATGCTGTCAAGAGAAATTATTTTCCTGAATTTGAAAATCTTAATACTCAAAACATGTGACCAATAGTGATCGTATTGAACTACGGTCACATCTATGATCGTATTGAACTACGGTCACATCTATTTAGGAAAGATGGTATGATTTTTACTATTTGTCCTTAGTGCATCTTTTGCATACATTATTTTTCAAGTTAAACTTTCATTGCTAAGTATATTACTATACGATGTTCTTTAACAGGGACTCCCGATGACAGTTGTGCCTCAGTGGATCGAGACTAAAAGTCGCATGTCAATGGTTAGCTTACAACCAGGACATCTACATTACACATGAGTGCATTCAGGATTTCTAAAAGCAAGGAATGCTTAATAGTGAAAGATTGGAGCAAAATTGTTAACGATCGCAGAGAAGTACTAGGGGGCAGCAATTAGAAGCGCAGCCCACGATTAGGAGACATGTTCATCTGCATGCTCCAATATGATGAATCAGGAGAGCTATACATGTTCTATGCTATTTTACCTAAGTGAGAGCAGCATGAGTGATTAGCTAGTTCATGCTCTTAGTACTTGTCCTCTCATGTCCATGTTCTTTGACCTGAACTTAATCTTAAAGAGTGATTTGCTTTTGTGGTGTTATGAATGCTTATAATATCATGACCATGTTGAACTCGACGATATCTTTGCTTCTGGTACAAGTGAATGTTTCTTCTTTAAGCTAGTGTTGGTGGTGATTAGATAGCGGTAATGACTATGATGATTAAATAGTGGTAATGACGACTATGATGATTTTTAGCTAGCTAGTATATACCGTTGTTGGTGATGATATGATGCAAGAGTTTTTATATTAATATGATGATGATAATATTGAGGAGTTATTATATCATTTATGAAAGAAATCGCAGATTACTTTCAACTGGATGGATCCTAGCTAAGTTATCAAGTATATGCCATATCCATATTACCTTGATCACCTACGTGATCAAGTAATATGGATATGGAATATACTTGATCACTTAGCTGCCAGGATCCACATGCATCTAGTCGAAACTAATCTGCGGTACTTTCACCTAATGATTTAACAACTCATTATAATGTAGAACAATCACTAAATTAAATTGAAAACACAAATTAAGGAAAAATAAAAAATAAAACCCAAACCCCCCAAATATTTAGTACCGGTTGGTGTTACCAACCGGTACTAATGATCTACCCGCACCCGGGCCTGGCTCATGCCACGTGGTGGCACTTTAGCGCCGGTTCGTGCCGAACTGGTACTAAGGGGGGGGGCTTTAGTCACCACCCTTTAGTGCCGGTTATAGAACCGGCACTAAAGGCCCTTACGAACCGGCGCTAAAGCCCGATTTTGCACTAGTGATGTATCACGAGCTTTGTTAATATAGTTGGATCATATGGTGTTTGCCCTTCTCTATCTTGTTGTGATGAATTGAGTTTTCCCTTTGAGATTACATTTTATCAGATTGAATACTTTTATGGATTTGAGAGCACTTGATCTATGTCTTGGCACTCAACTTGCAGATTCCTGAGGTCACATTGGTGTAATCTATGCATAGGAGTTGATGCACATTTTGTTCTTGTTTCTCCGGTAGAAATCTTGGGGCACTCTTTGAAGTTCTTTGTATTGGATTAAGTATTATGAATCTGAAATTGTTTGATGCATATCGCATAATCAACTCACGGATACGCACAGTGACATTGGAGTATCTAGGTGACATTAGAGTTGGTTGATGTGTATCATATGGTGTTATTTTAGTACGAACTCTTAGATAGATCGATCGAAAATGATAACTTTGTGTTAGTTTAGTTCGAACTCTTGGATAGACCGATCGGAAAGGATAACTTTGAGGTGTTTTCATACCCTACAAACAATTTCTTCTTATGTTCTCCTCTAGATAAGAACTTTGGAGTGATTATTCGTTGCACGTTGAGGGATGGTTTTGTGATCCAATTATATTAGCATTGTTGAGAGATTTCACTAGCGAAAGCATGGACCCTAGGCCTCATTTTCAAGCATTGCAATACCATTTGTGCTCACTTTTTTACTTGCTACCTTGCTGTTTTTTATTGTTCCTATTACAAAAATCAATATCCACTATCATTACTACGCTTGTATCACCATCTCTTCGCCGAACTAGTGCACCTATACAATTTTCCATGTATTTGGTGTGTTGGGGACACAAGAGACTTTTTGTTATTTGGTTAGAGGGTTGTTTGAGAGAGACCATCTTCATCCTACACCTCCCACGGATTGATAAACCTTAGGTCATCCACTTGAGGGAAAATTGCTACTGTCCTACAAAACTCTACGTTTGGAGGCCCAACATGAGTCTACAAGAATAAAGTTGCATAGTAGACATCAATGATCTTCTTCGGTGGTGCTTCTGGAACCATAGGGACCCGAAGATCAGGCAACACCATTGAAGTAGTGACATTCACTTGCTCTCCGGAAGCAGAAACAAATTCTTCCATTGTGAGCGAAGGATCATCTTCATCCGAAGAGTCACTTGTGGTAAATTCGTCAACTGGTTCAACCGTTCTCTTATTTGGTGCACTCTTTCTCTTTGATGCAGCAGCATTGGGATCATGCTTGCATTTAAAACGACATTAAGATTTACTTTGGCCTTTTCCTTCTTTACATAATGATGTAGGGTGGAACCCTAGGGGCCGATCTTTCATGATTTGGAGGGTGATTCCCGAAGAACACGATGAACACACGAGGGAAAACAAGAGGGGAAACGAGAGGAAACACTCAAATCAACGAGAAACGATCACACATGTGATAGATCCATGAACAAAAAGAGAGACACATGATTCAAATACAACAAAGGGGAATAAACGAGTAACTAGTTCATCTCCTAGAAGGAGGCCTTGAATCCACTAGGGGATCTTCCCTCAAGAGGGGGTCTTGAATCCACTTGGGGGATCTTCTTCTAGGAGGCCTTGGTCTCCAATGGAGTAGGTATCAAGTGGATGAGCAAAGCTTTATCTCTCATATGAGATAAACCAATGCTAACCCTAGAATGAGGGAGAAGGAGGAGTATATATAGTCTATGGGGGCGAATGGGTACATGGGCCTCGGCCCAACACTCTGTGCGTAGACAAGCGTGGGTTGTCCAGGCTCTACCAGACGTCCGATGGCTTGCGGGGGACCAGTTGTCTGGTAGGGGTCGAACGTCCGGCATTTTGGCTCTGTTGAGTCGGTGTCGGATTTCTGGACGGGGTCGGACGTCCGGGCGGGATCAGACTTCTGTTGTTTCCGCTCTCGACTGGGGTACCGGATTTTCGGAGGTTGTCGGACGTCCGGTCGCTGGAGTGTGTCGGACATCCGGTACTTGGTGGTCGTCCGGACACTGTAGCTTTCGTCGGCTGGCCCTTCTGGCTGGCTGGGTATCCAGGCATCGGACGTCTGGCGTTGTCCGGTCATCCGGTGACTGAAGCTTTCTGGTAGCTCTTCCTCTTGGTCTTCATGCTCGGTGTCCTCGCCATCTTGTCCATTGGGTGTGGTTGCTCTATGGCTTCCCTCCAAGTACCTGATTACACATAGGGTCTCCGCTTGAGGTAGTAGCCATGTCTCACATGTGGAATATGGTAGTTTGGAGAGGAGGGAGTTCACCTTAGTTTCAATAGCCCTTGCTCGAGCTCCAGTCATTGGTCCATGTGGTGTCGTAGGAGACGAAGGTACATAGGTCCATGGGGATGACCGTAGGATGCTCTGCATCATCTCCCACCCTTTAGAAAGATCCGACCTCGAATCGAAAGCCTCATCACCATGGTAGGGAGAGAGATCCTAGATGTTGAAGATGTCACTCACGGAGTACTTGTCACGTGGGATGTCGATCTTTTAGGCGTTGTTGTTGTAGTGTTCTAGCACCTTGAAGGGTCCAACGGCTCGAGGGAGAAGCTTGGACTTGCGTTCGTTGTGGAAGCGGTCCTTGCGAAGGTGTAGCCACATGAGATCTCCAATGTTGAATATCATGGGTTGCTTGTTGAAGTTGATCTTGGTCGCAAGTCGGTGTACTTGGCACTTGATTTCTTGTCTTGTATCGTCGTGCACCTTCTTGAGATAGCTTGCTCGTGCGCTCGCGTCCATGTTGATGCGCTCTTGTAGTGGTAGCGGTAGAATGTCCAATCGGGATAGTGGATTGAAACCATAGACGGCCTCGAAGGGGGACTTGCCGGTAGTTGAATGTCTTGCATGATTGTAGGCGTACTTGGTGATGGGTAAGCACTCCTCTCACCCCTTGATGTTCTTCTTTATCAACACGCATAGGAGAGTAGATAGCGTCCAGTTCGTGACCTCCGTTTGGCCATCGGTTTGTGGATGGTATGCGGAAGAGAATAAGAGCTTGATTCCAAGCTTGGAGCATAGGGTCTTCCAAAAGTAGCTTAGGAACATGACGTTGCGGTCCGAGACAATCGTCTTTGGCACTCCATGTAGATGAAAGATTTTCCTACAAAAGAGATTGGCAACATGTGAAGCATCGTCTATCTTGTTACATGGAATAAAATGTGCCATCTTAGAGAAATAGTCCACAACAACAAACACAAAATCTTTTCCATTTCTAGTTCTAGGCAAACCAAGCACAAAGTCCATACTAATATCTTCCCATGGGTGATATGGAATAGGAAGGGGCATATAAAGACCATGGGATTGAGCTGTAGACTTAGCTTTGCGACATGTAGAGCATCGGTTGGTGTAGCATAGACGTCACAAAACATCTTGGGACAAAAGTAATTCTTGGAGAGTGTAACAAATGTCTTGTCGCATCCAAAGTGACCCATAAGTCCTCCTCCATGAGCTCCTTGGAAAAGTAACAGTCAAAGAGAAGACTCAGGAATACATAGTTTGTTAGCTCTCATAAGGTAGTCATCTTTGATGCAATAGTGTTCCCAAGATGTATGCGTCAAACATTTGGCATAAGGAATTCCAAAAGTAGGATCATGCGCATACAAGTCGCCGGAACCCTCGACTAGCATCACAACTTTGCCCTTGAGCTTCCTGTTGCACTTGCGGCCTTTCTTCTCTGGGGTCGATGCACCATCGTCGTCGGAATGGACTTCTGGGCCAGCATCTTCCTCGGAAAGTCTCCTCCCCTCTTTAGCACATGTACACTTGTCGGCCAGAGCTTAAAGATCGGCGACATCCCTCACCTTATTAATGGACATCTCCCCCCGCATCTCGCGGTTGTGCACATTCATTTGGAAGCAACAATCACAACAACAGGGTGGATGTCGGGAATGTTGTGTTGCACTGATGTCTTCTAGAACTACGTCAGTATTTCCCCAAAGAGGAAGGGATGATGCAGCACAGCAACGGTAGGTATTTCCCTCAATGATGAGACAAAGGTTATCGAACCAGTAGAAGAACCAAGCAACACTACGTAAACATCACCTGCACACAAATAACAAATACTCGCAACCCGACGTGTTAAACAGGTTGTCAATCCCTTTCGGGTAAGGGCGCCGGAAATTAGCAAATGGACGTGAGAGAGTTGTAATAATTTGATAGATAGATCGCACGGGAATGTGAGATAAAATAAATTACAGCAAGGCATTTTTGTGTTTTTGGTTTAATAGATCTGAAAATAAAAGTAAAGGAAAATAGATCGCAAAGACAAATATATTAAAGAAGAGACCCGTGGGCCGTAGGTTTCACTAGTGGCTTCTCTCGAGAAAAATAGCAGACGGTGGGAAAACGAATTACTATTGGGCAATTGATAGAACTTCAAATAATCATGACCATATCCAGGCAATGATCATTATATAGGCATCACGTCCAAGATTAGTAGACCGACTCCTTCCTGCATCTACTACTATTACTCCACACATCGACCGCTATCCAACATGCATCTGGTGTATTAAGTTCATGGAGAAATGGAGTAATGCAATAAGAACGATGACATGATGTAGGCAAGATCTATTGATGTAGAAATAGACCCCATCTTGTTATCCTTAATAGCAATGATACATACGTGTCGGTTCCCCTTCTGTCACTGGGATCAAGCACCATAAGATCGAACCCATCACAAAGCACCTCTTCCCATTGCAAGATAAATAGATCAAATTGGCCAAACAAAACCCAAATATCGGAGAAGAAATACGAGGCTATAAGCAATCATGCATATAAGAGATCAAAGAAGACTCAAATAACTTTCATGGATAAAAAGAGATAGATCTGATCATAAGCTCAAAGTTCATCGGATCCCAACAAACACACCGCAAAAGAATTACATCATATGGATCTCCAAGAGACCATTGTATTGAGAATCAAATGAGAGAGAGGAAGCCATCTAGCTACTAACTACGGACCCAAATGTCTACAAAGAACTACTCATGCATCATCGGAGAGGCACCAATGGACATGATGAACCCCTCCATGATGGTGTCTGGATTGGATCTGGTGTTTCTAGAACTTGCGGCGGCTGGAACTGATTTTCATCGACTCCCATAGGGTTTCTGGAATATTGGGTTATTTATATAGTAAAGAGGCGGTCCAGGGGGACACCCGAGGTGGGCACAACCCGCCAGGGCGCGCTTGGAGCCCTGGTGGGTTGTGCTCCCCTCGGAGCACCCCCAGGCGCTTCTCCGGCCCATTGGATGTCTTCTGGTCCCAAAAAAATCCACAAAAAGTTTTGCTGCGTTTGGACTCCATTTGGCATTGATTTCCCGCGATGTAAAAAACATGCAAAAAACAACAACTGGCACTCGACACTATGTCAATAGGTTAGTACAAAAAATGATATAAAATGACTATAAAATGATTATAAAACATCCAAAAATGATAATATAACAACATGGAACAATAAAAAATTATAGATGCGTTGGAGACGTATCATGCACGCAACTGAATCTCTGAATATACTTGCAGAGAGAATCGCCATCTCTCTGCGGCAGCACATGTAGATCACTCGGCTGGCTAGGAACCTTGTGGACCCCGGTGAAAGCACCAACAAACTCATGGCACAACTTCGACAATGAGGAGACGAAGTTCTCTGGCAAACTCATCAACCACGACCTGGCATTGGATTTGAGTGCCAACAGGATGTAGTTTGCGAGGATCTTGTCATCACATCCCCCGACAACTTGCACTACGATAGAGTAAATGTCTAGGAACTCCACCGGGTTGATCCTGCCATCATATTTCTTCGGCAACTCCGGCTTGAAGCTCCAGGAAGAGGGCCATTGGACTTGCCACGGATCATGAGTAAATGCTGGGCAACCTACCTCGTAAGGTAAGCACCCAGGGAACCCCGGCGCTGGCTCATCAACAATTGGTCTCACATACGCATCAGATTGACGACATGCTTCCGTGGCCGCTCGATGGTGGTTCGAGCATCTTCTCTGCGCCGCTCCTGAAGAACTTGGTGTTGATCACGGTGAGCTCGTGGATCAGACGATGCCATTGACATGTCATCGTGGGGGTCGACCCGCTGGCTCTATCGCTGTTGTTGTCGTCATGGTGGGAATTGCACCGTGGGTGCGCCACCTTCAGTTCACTCGCCAGCAGCACGCACCGGCGCAGTGGCTGCTGCTATGAGGGCCCCACCTGCTACGGCTTGTCATTGTTGGCGAAGCTGAGGATGCTCTGTATAGCATCTCTCCACTCCTCCATCTTGTCCACAACATGAGGGAAGTCTAGGAGCAACTGTGCTTGTGCCAGGGCTTCTGCCGACGTGTTTGACATGGAGCAGTGCAAAGAGTGAGAGGTGTTCTTACTTCTAACAGAGTTAGAAGGAGCTCCATCTCGGTCCGGCAGCCATGTCCTAATTTGGCCGACATGCGGGCGTGCATGTTGGCCCTGCACATCCTGGGAATGATGCACAAGGGTCTTGCCATGAGGATGGTGTCCAGAGCCACCGATGTCTTGACACTGCTCATTGTGCACAAACTGAGATAGCCATGGTGTGTGCGTCGGTGTGGGAGTCTTGGATGCTACTAGAGCATCCTTGGAGGTCACTACGCCGGTCGTAGGCTTCACAGCTCCGTCCTTAGATGTAGCAGCAGCTGGATCTCGCCCCTCGCACTCCGGACGACGCCGCTTGTCTGGCTTGGATCACCAGAATGTCGTGGAAGTTGTTCTCCGCCCCCACCTCCTCCGCCACCACCCCCAACCGTCACCCATTTGCCTAGGTATTGACGTAGGTAGCTTGGATGTGGATGGAGCGACCACCATGGCGCCATTCTTCTTGGGAGCCATGGCGATGAAATGATGAAGCTGATGCGTGCACTGCTAAATCAGGTTTGTGCAAGCAATCACCCTTCCCGGCGCGCCGAAGATTCATGCATACGACAATCTATGGGACCGACAAAGGCCCCTTTGCGGTTCGACTAGGGAGATCAATGAGCACAAAGAACAAAACTAGCAGAATGCACAAGGATTTACCAAGGTTCGGGGCACTGTGAAGAGTAAAACCCTGCTCCTGCTTTGATTGTATTCGGTGTGGAGTTCAAGTACAAGGAGTGCAGCTTACCGGCAAGGTGCATAGGAGATGCATCTACGCGTGTGATTGAACAAAGTGTCGACATTTGTAAAGGTAGCCACGGGCCTCCTTTTATTGATGAAGGGGCCACCACAGTGGCAAAATGGTCTTTACACAAGGTAAATAGTGGCTACAGTGCCAAATACCTAGCTCTAGCGGGTTAGGACAAATGCATTAAATGTGCTGTGAGGTGTCATGCTGGTGAGGCGCTCCAACATGGGTTGTCTCTCCTTCCGTGTCATTCACCCAGCTACCTTTTATTATCTTGGCATGCCTTCGGGATGGGTGTCATTAAAGTTGTGTCTTCGGCGGTGAGCCGACACATGACCAGACAAACTTCACCTAACTTCCTGCCTGCTCGACACCTATTTGACAAGCGATGGGTTAGTCAGTGAGGTGGAGAGGCGGCAAAGCAGTGGAAGCTTGCCGTCATAGAGCTTGCCGGGTCTTCACTTGCCGCCAAGTAGCTTGTCGGCAACCAGAATCTTGATGTTTAGTACTAAACTAATACTTCTCAATGACCTGTCTCGAGGTCTTCTTCTTGATCTTGTATACCAAATCTTGAGTCTTGTTTGCAGTAATTCTCCGGTAAGCCCTGCCATCGGGAAGGCTACAACTGCATGTGCACAAGTCAGGGTACCAAGGCACCCATGTCTTGGTACACCGACATATGTTAACTCTCCATGTTATATCAATTGACTTGTGACGATAGTATCTCAAAGTATAACAAACAAGTTGGGTCAATTCAATATGATCATTCTTCCAACGCCATATTCTGAAAGTTGTTTTGGGACACACTTAATGATATGCCAAGATCTGAAAAACGTGATCACTTACAATACTTGAGCTAGTCCTGGTGGCAAGACTAGGAATCAAGTTTTACCGTTTATCATTCCACACATGCATATGAGTTTTCCAAGAGTCGCATATTCCAGGATGATATCAGCTATAACTTAGAATATAAACTCTTAACTATAAACATGGAAATAAATAATATAATATTATTGCCTGTAGGGTATATTTCCAACACCAGAATGCATGGCCCTGCCTGAGTGCATGACGGGCCTTGGGCCTTGTATCCCCTCCTCACTTCCCCTTCTCCCCTAGCACTATAAATAGACCCCCTCCTCATTTATAGGATAGCTAAGAATAGTCCCATGTCATCGAGCTTAGCTCATGTATCTCGCCTTGTGGGATCCCTCTTGAGAGAAAGAGAGACTCCATTGGAGCGCAAGGCCACCAAGACCTCCACTTGTGGAGAATGATTCTCCAAGTGAATCACCAAGACCCATCTCTCCATGAGATTTGGATGAACTACCATGTATATTTATTTTCTTTGTTGTTCTCGGATCTTGATGCATCCCATGATTGCTTGTGATTTGAGGAGCACTTGGTGTGGATCCTCCCCAATGGAGAGTTTCCCCCTATGATTTCTCATGTTTCCCCCTCATATGCTTCGTGTAATTCCTCGAATCCACCCCCAATTTGTGAAGATTGGGCCACCATAGGGTTTGCCCTACATCATCTTGGATTAGAGCAAGGTTCTCATGAATCTGGATCATACGCCCACTTTTCTTGCCTATTTAAATTTTTTCCAGAAAAAGAGCCCCAAAATACTTCTTGCATTTTGATGTTTCTTGTGAGTTCTTGTTGATTTATTTCCATGGATCTAGTGTTTGGCAAGTGGATCTACCTCCTCTTGCATTCGCTGGCCCCAATTTTGCTTTCCCCATCAAATTCGTCCCCCAAAATCGATAATTCCACCCAAAATTGTGTTCTCGAGCTCGAACGCATGCAGATTTGACCTTCCCGGATCAATTGGGCATCGCTTAGATCATTTGGCTTCCAAACCGGATCATCCGGTTTCCTTCCCAGATGTCGGGTTATCCCCACATTGACTTTTGGTGAAATCTTGTTTCAACCATAAATAATTCATCCAACATACAATTTTTTTTGCATTTTTAGCTTGTTTTATAGCTATTCACATCCGCCATCCATCAACTACATCAACCACAAGCTTCCGCAGGAGACGACGATCATCCATCCTTTGAGACCACCTTCAGCCGAAAGCAAGGCCGCCATGCCAGTTACCCCCGACTTCGTGAAAGCTTAAGTGTGACGAAGGTATCCATTCCATCACAAACTTTTCCTTCCTTTCCATTACACTCTGATAGCCCCACCATCTTTGCGAATACCTTCATACCTATTGAGACTAGCTATCCGAGTATTGTCGGGCTTTGCGAAAACTTGAGCACCGTAGTGATACGATATCTTGTTGCATCATCTGGTATATCATATGATAGCTTGCTCCCATGCGTATCTTGTGATATTTTTCTTGCATAATTGGTTGAGGCTCAATAAGAATAGTGTAAAGGAAGAAAAAGAGCAAAAAAGCTTCTAAGCAAGGAAAATATCAAGATTGCAAGCAAAGAGTTGAGCAAGAAAAGGATACTTGTGCATACGGATACTTGGAATAGGAAAACATTTCTCTTAAATGTATACGATTGATGCCAAGTGGAGAATCATTTTACCAGTGGCACTAGCGGTGCCAAAACATTGGCTCAAATTATTAGTGGAATTAGATTACAAAAACAATAGGATTATTGCTTTCTCATGGCAGTGCTAAAATAGTACTCCCTCCATTCACTTTTGTAAGGCGCGGAAGGAGAATTTTGACAGCCCCCAAAAATCACTAATGGACAACAATACCCTTCAATCAATTTGAAATTCAAAAACCATAGGGATCGCTTCGCCAAGTGCGTCGCTTCCCAGTGCATCGCCGGCTCGCCGCCCACCGCACCGCCCAGCTTCTCCCTGCCCACCTCGCCCAGATTCTCCTCGCCAGGATCTCCTCCCTTCCCACCTCGCCCAGTTTCTCCTCCGCCCAGGATCTCCTCCTCCCTGCCCAGCTTCCTGCTCATCCAGGAACCTCACCGCCGGCCCCAGGAGGGCACCTCGCCGGCCGCCAGCCCTAGCAGCACTTCGCTGGCAAGCTCAAGCTCGCCCAAAACCACCTCCCTTATTTCCCATGTCACCAGAAGGTCCAGCTCGCCGGGGGCCAGGGGAGAAGATCAAGAGCTCCTCTCATGCGTGACCACCTCCAGGCTCGGTGCTCCTTGCCGGCTTGTCCCTTGGCAACAGTAGCAAATCCTCACCTGCAGCTCCATGCCTTCGGTAGAAGATCCTCAACAGAAGAAACAACAGCAGATCATTGGCCCCCCAATAGAAGCAACATCAGCGGATCCTCAACATCGACAGTAGCAAATCACTCGCCCTCAACAGAAGCAATAGCAGCAGATCCTCAATAGCAACAGTAGCATATCGTTGGCCCAATTGCAAGCATGGTAATCCCAGACCTCAATTTCACTCCACCCGAAGAAGGCAATGAAGAACCTGAAGAAGAAGGCAACAATGCCGGTCAAAATTCAGGTATAATTTGAAGGAAATATTCCCTAGAGGCAATAATAAAGTTGTTATTTATATTTCCTTATATCATGATAAATGTTTATTATTCATGCTAGAATTGTATTAACCGGAAACTTAGTACATGTGTGAATACATAGACAAACAAAGTGTCACTAGTATGCCTCTACTTGACTAGCTCGTTAATCAAAGATGGTTAAGTTTCCTAGCCATGGACAAAGAGTTGTCATTTTATGAACGGGTTGACATCATTAGAGATTGATGTGATTGACTTGACCCATCCGTTAGCTTAGCACGATGATCGTTTAGTTTACTGCTATTGCTTTCTCCATAACTTATGCATGTTCCTATGACTGTGAGATTATGCAACTCCCGACTACCGGAGGAACACTTAGTGTGCTCTCAAATGTCACAATGTAACTGGGTGACTATAAAGATGTTCTATAGGTGTCTCCGATGGTGTTTGTTGAGTTGGCATAGATCGAAATTAGGATTAGTCACTCCGTGTATCGGGAGAGGTATCTCTGGGCCCTCTCGGTAATGCACATCACTATAAGCTTTGCAAGCAATGTGACTAATGAGTTAGTTACGGGATGTTGCATTATGGAATGAGTAAAGCGACTTGCCAGTGACAAGATTGAACTAGGTATTGAGATACCGATGATCGAATCTCGGGCAAGTAACATACCGATGACAAAGGGAACAACACATGTTGTTATGCAGTTTGACCGATAAAGATCTTCGTAGAATATGTAGGAACCAATATGAGCATCCAGGTTCCGCTATTGGTTATTGACTGGAGATGAGTATCGGTCATGTCTACATAGTTCTCGAACCTATAGGGTCCGCATGCTTAACTTTCGGTGACGATCGGTATTATGAGTTTATGTGTTTTGATGTACCGAAGGTTGTTCGGAGTCCCGGATGTGATCACGGGCATGACGAGGAGTCTCGAAATGGTCAAGACATAAAGATTGACATATTGGAAGCTTATGTTTGGACATCGGAATGGTTCTGAGTGAGTTTGGGCATTTACCGGAGTACCGGGGGGGGGGGGGTTACCGGAACCCCCAGGGGAGTATATGGGCCTTATTGGGCCTTAGCGGAAAGAGAGAGGGGAAGCCAGGGCAGGACGCGTGCCCCCTCCCCCTTGGGTCCGAATTGGACTAGGGAAGGGGGGCGACGCCCCCCTTTCCTCCTTCCTTCCTCTCCTACTCCAACTAGGGAAAGGGAGGAATCCTACTCCCGGTAGGAGTAGGACTTCCCCTAGGGCGCGCCATAGAGAGGGCCGGCCCTCCCTTCCTCCACTCCTTTATATACAGGGGAGCGGGACACCCCATAGACACACAAGTTGATCTCTTAGCCATGTGTGGTGCCCCCCTCCATAGATTTCCACCTCGGTCATATCGTCGTAGTGCTTAGGCGAAGCCCTGCGTCGGTAACTTCATCATCACCGTCATCACGCCGTCATGCTGATGAAGCGCTCCCTTGACACTTAGATAGATCTAGAGTTCATGGGACGTCACCGAGCTAAACGTGTGCAGACCGCGGAGGTGCCTTACCTTTGGTGCTAGGATCGATCGGATCATGAAGACGTACAACTACATCAACCGCGTTGTCATAACGCTTCCGCTTATGGTCTAGGAGGGTACGTGGACATCACTCTCCCCTCTCGTTGCTATGCATCACCTAGATGGATCTTGCGTGTGTAGGATTTTTTTGAAATTACTGTGTTTCCCAACAGTGGCATCCGAGCCAGGTCTATGCGTAGATGTTATATGCACGAGTAGAACACAAAGGAGTTGTGGGCGTGGGTATATACATATTGCTTGCCGTCACTAGTTGATTCTTGATTCAGCGGTATTATTGGATGAAGCGGCTCAGGCCGACATTACGCGTACGCTTACGCGAGACTGGTTCTACCGACATGCTTCGCACACAGGTGGCTAGTGGGTGTTAGTTTCTCCAACTTTAGTTGAATCGGATTCAATAAACAGGGTTCTTTCTGAATATCAGAAAGCAATCACTATATCACGTTTTGGTTTTTGATGCGTAGGTAAGAACGGTTCTTGCTCAGCCCGTAGTAGCCACGTAAAACTTGCAACAACAAAGTAGAGGACGTCTAACTTGTTTTTGCAGGGCATGTTGTGATGTGATATGGTCAAGACATGATGCTAAATTTTATTGTATGAGATGATCATGTTTTGTAATAGAGTTATCGGCAACTAGCAGGAGCCATATGGTTGTCGCTTTATTGTATGAAATGCAATCGCCATGTAATTACTTTACTTTATCTCTAAGCGGTAGCGATAGTCGTAGAAGCAATAGTTGGCGAGACGACAATGATGCTTTGATGGAGATCAAGGTGTCAAGCTGGTGATGATGGAGATCATGACGGTGCTTTGAAGATGGAGATCAAAGGCACAAGATAATGATGGCCATATCATATCACTTATATTGATTGCATGCGATGTTTATCCTTTATGCATCTTATTTTGCTTAGTTCGACGGTAGCATTATAAGATGATCTCTCACTAAATTTCCAGGTATAAGTGTTCTCCCTGAGTATGCACCGTTGCTACAGTTTGTCGTGCCGAGACACCACGTGATGATCGGGTGTGATAAGCTCTATGTTCACATACAACGGGTGCAAGCCAGTTATGCACACACATAATACTTGGGTTAAACTTGACGAGCCTAGCATATGGAGATATGGCCTCAGAACACTGAGATCGAAAGGTCGAGCATGAATCATATAGTTTAGTTGATATGGATCACGTGATGATCGGACATGGTTTAGTTGATATGGACCACGTGATCACTTAGATGATTAGAGGGATGTCTATCTAAGTGGGAGTTCTTAAGTAATATGATTAATTGAACTATAATTTATCATGAACTTAGTACCTGATAGTATTTTCCATGTCTATGTTGTTGTAGATAGATGGCCCGTGCTGTTGTTCCGTTGAACTTTAATGCGTTCCTAGAGAAAGCAAAGTTGAAAGATGATGGTAGCAATTACACGGACTGGGTCCGTAACCTGACGATTATCCTCATTGCTGCACAGAAGAATTATGTCCTGGAAGCACCACTAGGTGACAAACCCGCTGTAGGAGCAACACCAGATGTTATGAACGTCTAGCAGAGCAAAGCTGATGACTACTCTATAGTTCAGTGTGCCATGCTTTACGACTTAGAACCGGGACTTCAACGATGTTTTGAACGTCATGGAGCATATGAGATGTTCCAGGAGTTGAAGTTAATATTTCAAGCAAATGCCCGGATTGAGAGATATGAAGTCTCCAATAAGTTCTATAGCTGCAAAATGGAGGAGAATAGTTCTGTCAGTGAACATATACTCAGAATGTCTGGGTACCACAACCACTTGACTCAGCTGGGTGTTAATCTTCCTGATGATAGTGTCATTGACAGAGTTCTTCAATCATTGTCACCAAGCTACAACAGCTTCGTGATGAACTATAATATGCAAGGGATGGATAAGACAATTCCTGAGCTCTTCGCAATGCTAAAGGCTGCGGAGGTAGAAATCAAGAAGGAGAATCAAGTGTTGATGGTCAACAAGACCACCAGTTTCAAGAAAAAGGGTAAAGGGAAGAAGGGGAACTTCAAGAAGAATGGCAAGCAAGTTGCTGCTCAAGTAAAGAAGCCCAAGTCTGGACCTAAGCTTGAGACTGAGTGCTTCTACAACAAAGGGACTGGTCACTGGAAGCGGAACTGCCCCAAGTATTTGACGGAGAAGAAGGATGGCAAAGTGAAAGGTATATTTGATATACATGTTATTGATGTGTACCTTACTAATGCTCGCAGTAGCGCCTGGGTATTTGATACTGGTTCTGTTGCTAATATTTGCAAATCAAAACAGGGGCTACGGATTAAGCAAAGATTGGCTAAGGACAAGGTGACGATGCGTGTGGGAAATGGTTCCAAAGTCGATGTGATCGCCGTCGGCACGCTACCTCTACATCTACCTTCGGGATTAGTTTTAGACCTAAATAATTATTATTTGGTGCCAGCGTTGAGCATGAACATTATATCTGGATCTTTTTTGATGCGAGATGGTTATTCATTTAAATCAGAGAATAATGGTTGTTCTATTTATATGAGTAATATCTTTTATGGTCATGCACCCTTGTTGAGTGGTCTATTTTTACTAAATCTTGATAGTAGTGATACACATGTTCATAGTATTGAAGCCAAAAGATATAAGTTTAATAATGATGGTGCAACTTATTTGTGGCACTGCCGTTTAGGTCATATTGGTGTAAAGCGCATGAAGAAACTCCATGATGATGGGCTTTTGGAATCACTTGATTATGAATCACTTGATGCTTGCGAACCATGCCTCATGGGCAAGATGACTAACACTCCATTCTCTAGAACAATGGAGTGAGCAAAATAATTTTTGGAAATTATACATACTCATGTATGCGGTCCGATGAGTGTTGATGCTTGCGGCGGGTATCATTATTTTCCTAACTTCACAGATGATTTGAGCATATATGGGTATATCTACTTGATGAAACATAAGTCTGAAAATAATTTCAAAGTGAAGTGGAAAATCATCATAACAAGAAAATAAAGTTTCTACGATCTGATCTTGGAGGAGAATATTGAGTTACGAGTTTGGTCTTCATTTGAAACAATGTGGAATAGTTTCGCAACTCACGCCACCTAAAACACCACAGCGTAATGGTGTGTCTGAACGTTGTAACCACACTTTATTAGATATGGTGTGATCCATGATGTCTCTTACTGATTTATCACTATTGTTTTGGGGATATGCTTTAGAGACGGCTGCATTCACGTTAAATAGGGCACCCTCAAAATCTGTTGAGACGACACCTTATGAACTATGGTTTGGCAAGAAACCCAAGTTGTCATTTCTTAAAGTTTGGGGCTATGATGCTTATGTGAAAAAGCTTCAACCTGATAAGCTCGAACCCAAATCAGAGAAATGTGTCTTCATAGGATACCCAAAGGAGACTGTTGGGTACACCTTCTATCATAGATACGAAGGCAAGATATTCATTGCTAAGAATGGATCCTTTCTAGAGAAGGAGTTTCTCTCGAAAGAAGTGAGTGAGAGGAAGTAGAACTTGAGGAGGTAATTGTACCTACTCCCTTACTGGAAAGTAGTTCATCACAGAAATCAGTTCCAGTGATTCCTACATCAGTAAGTGAGGAAGCTAATGATGATGATCATGAAACTTCTGATCAAGTTACTACCGAACCTCGTAGGTCAACCAGAGTAAGATCCCCACCAGAGTGGTATGGTAATCCTGTTCTAGAGGTCATGTTACTTGACCATGACGAACCTATGAACTATGAGGAAGCGATGATGAGCCCAGATTCTGCAAAATGGCTTGAGGCCATGAAATCTGAGATGGGATCCATGTATGAGAACAAAGTGTGGACTTTGGTTGACTTGCCCGATGATCGGCAGGCCATAGAAAATAAATGGATCTTCAAGAAGAAGACTAACGTTGACGATAATGTTACTGTCTACAAAGCTCGACTTGTTGCAAAAGGTTTTCGACAAGTTCAAGGAGTTGACTATGATGAGACCTTTTCACCCGTAGCAGGGAGGTACCAAAGTAATCCAGGAGTGGATCACTGGACAATAGTGAAGAACATCCTGAAATACCTGAAAAGGACTAAGGATATGTTTCAAGTTTATGGAGGTGACAAAGAGCTCGTCGTAAACGGCTACGTCGATGCAAGCTTTGACACTGATCCGGATGACTCTAAGTCACAAACTAGATACATATTTTTGTTGAATGGTGGAGCTGCCAGTTGGTGCAGTTCTAAGCAGAGCGTCGTGGCGGGATCTATGTGCGAAGCGGAGTACATAGCTACTTCAGAAGCAGCAAATGAAGGAGTCTGGAGGAAGGAGTTCATATCCGATCTAGGTGTAATACCTAGTGCATTGGGTCCAATGAAAATCTTTTGTGACAATACTAGTGCAATTGCCTTGGCAAAGGAATCCAGATTTCACAAGAGAACCAGGCACATCAAGAGACACTTCAATTCCATCCGTGATCAAGTCAAAGAGGGAGACATAGAGATTTGCAAGATACATACAGATCTGAATGTTGCAGACCCTTTGACTAAGCCTCTCTCACGAGCAAACATGATCAGCACCAAGACTCCATGGGTGTTAGAATCATTACAATGTAATCTAGATTATTGAGTCTAGTGCAAGTGGGAGACTGAAGGAAATATGCCCTAGAGGCAATAATGAAGTTGTTATTTGTATTTCCTTATATCATGATAAATGTTTATTATTCATGCTAGAATTGTATTAACCAGAAACTTAGCACATTTGTGAATAAATAGAAAAACAGAGTGTCACTAGTATGCCTCTACTTGACTAGCTCGTTAATCAAAGATGGTTAAGTTTCCTAGCCATGGACGAAGAGTTGTCATTTGATGAACGGGATCACATCATTAGAGAATGATGTGATTGACTTGACCCATCCGTTAGCATAGCATGATGATCGTTTAGTTTACTGCTATTGCTTTCTCCATAATTTATACATGTTCCTATGACTATGAGATTATGCAACTCCCGAATACCGGAGGAGCACTTAGTATGCTATCAAATGTCACAACGTAACTGGGTTACTATAAAGATGCTCTACAGGTGTCTCCGATGGTGTTTGTTGAGTTGGCATAGATCGAGATTAGGATTTGTCACTCCGTGTATCAGAGAGGTATCGATGGGCCCTCTCGGTAATGCACATCACTATAAGCCTTGCAAGGAATATGACTAATGAGTTAGTTACATGATGTTGCATTACGGAACGAGTAAAGAGACTTGCCGGTAACGAGATTGAACTAGGTATTAAGATACCGACAATCGAATCTCGGGGAAGTAACATACCGATGACAAAGGGAACAACGTATGTTGTTATGTGGTTTGATCGATAAAGATCTTTGTATAATATGTAGGAACCAATATGAGCATCCAGGTTCTGCTATTGGTTATTGACCGGAGATGAGTCTCGGTCATGTCTACATAGTTCTCGAACCCGTACGGTACGCATGCTTAACATTCGATGACGATTGGTATTATGAGTTTATGTGTTTTGATGTACCGAAGGTTGTTCGGAGTCCCGGATGTGATCACTAGCATGACGAGGAGTTTCGAAATGGTCTAGACAGAAATACTGATATATTGGAAGCCTATGTTTGGACATCGGGATGGTTTCGGGTGAGTTCGGGCATTTACCGGAGTACCGAGGGGTTACCGGAACCCCCCGAGGAGTATATGGGCCTTATTGGGCCTTAGTGGAAAGAGAGAGGGGAAGCCAGGGCAGGCCGCACGCCCCCTCCCCCTTGGTTCCGAATTGGACTAGGGAAGGGGGTCATCGCCCCTTCCCTTCTCCCTCTTTCCTCCTTCCTTCCTCTCCTACTCCAACTAGGGAAAGGGGAGAGGGAAGGAGGAGGAACGGAGAAGGAAAGAGGGGGGCGCCGCCCCCTCCCTAGTCCAATTCAGACTGGCCAGGCGCGCGGCCTCCCTTGCGGCCCTCCTCTCCTTTCCACTAATGCCCATGAAGGCCCACCACTTCCCCGGGGGGTTCCGGTAACCCCCGGTACTACGAAACTTATCTGAAACTTCCCGAAACCATTCCGGTGTCCGAATGTAACCTTCCAATATATGAATATTTACCTCTCGACCATTTTGAGACTCCTCGTCATGTCTGTGATCTCATCCGGGACTCCGTACAAACTTCGGTCATCAAATCATATAACTCATAATACAAATCGTCACCGAACATTAATTGTGCGGACCCTACGGGTTCGAGAACTATGTAGACATGACCGAGACACATCTCCTGTTAATAACCAATAGCAGAACTTGGATCTTCATATTGGCTCCTACATATTCGACGAAGATCTTTATCGGTCAAACCGCATAACAACATACGTTATTCCATTAGTCATCGGTATGTTACTTGCCCGAGATTCGATCGTCGGTATCATCATACCTAGTTCAATCTCATTACCGGCAAGTCTCTTTACTCGTTCCGTAATGCATCATCCCGTAACTAACTCATTAATCACATTGCTTGCAATGCTTATAGTGATGTGCATTACCGATAGGGCCCAGAGATACCTCTCCCGTACTGGGAGTGACAAACCCTAATCTCGATCCATGCCAACTCAACAAACACCATTGGAGACACCTATAGTGCATCTTTATAATCACCCAGTTACGTTGTGACGTTTGCTAGCACACAAGGTGTTCCTCCGGTATTCGGGAGTTACATAATCTTATAGTCAGAGGAACATGTATAAGTCATAAATAAAGTAATAGCAATAAAACTAAACGATCGTTATGCTAAGCTAATGGATGGGTCTTGTCCATCACATCATTTTCTAATGATGTGATCCCATTCATCAAATGACAACACATGCCTATGGTCAGGAAACTTAACCATCTTTGATTAACGAGCTAGTCAAGTAGAGGCATACTAGGGACAATATGTTTGTCTATGTATTCACACATGTACTAAGTTTTCAGTTAATACAATTCTAGCATGAATAATAAACATTTATCATGATATAAGGAAATAAATAATAACTTTATTATTGCCTCTAGGGCATATTTCCTTCAGTTTACTAGCAAGAATCGTGTGGGATGCAATATAAAATATCTTGGCGCACCATCTAGTCTGGCTTATGCAGGAAGCTTGTCGTCTAGTCCACTGCCCGCGCTTGAACCACACTTGCCCGCCAGTTTCTCGCGGCACCGGGCGAAATTTTCTGCCACTGCGAAAGTATCTATCTCCCTCCCACAAAAAACCACATTTTCACTATTCCTCCTTGCTTTCCAAGTTCAAACCTTCACTGCTGCTTACTAGCAGCGCCGCCTCCTCACCGGCGACCCTTCTTCTTGCAGGGTCGCCTCCTCATCGGCGAACCTTCTTCTTGCAGCGCCGCCTCCTCGCTGGCGATCCTTCTTCTTGCAGCGTTGCCTCCTCGCCGGCGGCCCTTCTTCTTGCTAAGCGGCCTCATCAATATGGTCAGGTAATCCACACCCCACCCACACCATCCTCCTCCTTCCCCATTCCACATGCCTTGACTGATGGCACAACAGCTTTCGCTGAGATCACTGGCCCCGTCCTCCAATTTAGCGCCACCCACAGACATTTTGCATGCAGTACAACATGGAGCTCAGTAGCATCTGGTAGCGGAGAAGCAAATCGCGCCGCACGCGCGGACGAGGTCGCTATGGCTGCCATGCGTGCTATGTGAGGACCCCGATTCCAAGTCACATCGATCTAGCCGATAACACCTCATATCACTTTGCGGCCTCACGCACGGTATCCCCACGGGTGTCGCCTTACCATGGCCTGGGACCGTTTGCGCCTTTTGGCTCACGTATATGATAGTGTCGCTAGCATCCATATGACAGAGAACCCGGGCCGACATGGCTAGTCGTGAACCCAAAGCGACACAGACCTATGGGGACAAGCATACATGAATCACATCGAGCATGTCGGTCAACAGCGTGTGAATCCAGGCTGTAGCACTGGGCTAACAGGACTCCGGGGAACCCGGGTTGTAGCAGGCTAGGCAGGACTCCGGATGTCACCGCGTGACATTTCCCCGAAGGGACAGACATAGGAACAAAGTGAAACACATGCCGTCCAGTCAAGTGTCCTAAGCAGTAGTGCTGGGCTAGCAGGACTCCGGTGAACCGGGCTGTAGCGGACTACTATGGCTCAAGGAGCACTAGACTACATTTCCCCATAAGAGAGGCTGCCAAGGATAAACAACTAGATTGTCGGATCCCACACATACCAAGCATTTCAATCATACACACAATATGCTCGATATGTGTAAATACAACATGGCATCACAACAAAACTCTACAACTCAAGTACTTTATTTAAAGGCTCTGGAGAGCCATACGTAACATGTTCATACAGGTACAGGTGACAAGACCTGACACTCAAGTCATACAAGCATACAAGCACATGCGGAAGCAAATAAGTCTGGGTACAGACACTAGAAAGAAAGAAGGCTTGTCGAAGCCTGTCTATCTACATAGGGCCCTCCATGGCCAGAATTGCCACCTGGGTGGCAAGTTACTCATCGACGTCGAGGTCTACATAAAACCAATCGGAGAGGGCAGTGTTGTCGTCGGAAAATAGTAATTAAAGCAACATTAGTACAAAGGTACTCAGCAAGTCTTACAACAGATCCTACTATACATGCTTATTCTCAAGAAGGTGGTGGAGTTATTACAGCAAGCCAGCTTTGACTCTTGGCTAAGCTATCCTACGAGACACCACTGTAAAATAGTTTTCGCACACGAGTCCACTAATCACCAACACAATACTCCACCGGGGATTCTCCCTCGTCATCCTATGAGAGGGCCATCCTCGGTACTCACACTTATCTTGAGTCTTTTAGTAGTAACCATTAACTTGTCTATGAACTGTATATGTAACCAAGTAGTCCTTTACCGTAGACGCGGCTATTCGAATAGATGATGTTAACCCTGCAGGGGTGTACTTCTTCATACACGCTCTCACCACTTATCGTCGTTTACACGACATGTACTTGACAACCTTCAAGCGGAAGCCCAACGAGGGTGTCAGCCACGACCTACCTAAACACTCAAGTCTCTAGTCCAGGTTTATCGCCTATCCAGGTTCCATCTGTAGGGAGTCTGGCCGAGGTTTCCACATACGGCCCCGAACGATGTGAACAGGGTTCCCAAGACACCAAACGGGTGACTCGGTACACCGTGCCACGGTGTATCTACCGCATCATAGCCCACCCCTAGGGTCAGCGCTATGCATGGCCGCCAACACATAACCTACAAACACCAGAAACTAGTTGCAACTCCTGGACAGAGTACTAGAGTGGTTAAGAAGCCAAGAGGGTCAATTAAGGATCCCAATGCATGGTAGTAACTGATTCTTAAATCACACATACAGATCTCAGTTCTTAGGGACGGCTTCAATGAAACAACCCACCATGTACTCCTACATGGCCTCTCATCGATACCTTTACCAAAACATGTTCAACACATCCCTCACATTTTCACTCTAGCCCATCACCCAGATGAACCAGACCTGACACAACTCTAAGCATAGCAGGTATAGCAAGGTAGGAAACACATACATGGCTCAATCAACTCCTACACATGCTAGTGGGTTTCATCTAGTTACTATGGCAATGATAGGTCATGCAGAGGATACGGGTTCAACTGCCGTAGCACACAACAGTTTGAAACGTTGTTGTCTTAATGCAGTAAATGAGAGCAGAGGCGAGAACATGGGATTGTATTGATATGATCAATGGGGTTGCTTGCCTGATGGAGTAGTAGTAGGGTACTGCCCTTCAGTTGGATACTCGGAGATATCCTCGGAGGCAGAACCTACCACGAAAGACAGCATAGAACACAATCATCACATGGTAATATGCAACAATATGATGCATGCTGTGACATGGCAATATGAGGTGTCCTGCCTAATGCAATGTGAAACAAGTTGGTTTGGGTCCATTTGAATCAAAAGGAAGCTTATGTTCCTAAGCATTATAAGTGTATTAGCTTGTTTCACCTAAACAACAAGGTTAAAGTGTTTTGTCATGCATGAAACCATTACAGATGAAAAGATTGAATTTTTCTGATCAAATTTCATACATAAATCTTTGCATTTGGAGTTACAGATTAAAAGTTATGAATTTTTGAAGTTTGTAATATTTTCTGGAATTTCCTGTATAAGAATAATTCCAGTAATTGAGTTATTGCATCAGCATTGCGTCAGGGTGACGTCAGTGGTCAACGGGGCCAGTCCAGGTCAAACCTGACCAGTGGGACCCGTGTGTCAGTAGTTAATTAACTAACTAATTTTGATTAGTGCTAATCTAAGTTAATTAGCAGGGCGGTCCCACATGTCATAGACTCAGGGGAAGTCAACCTGGGCCCACACAGGGTCAAACAGGGTCAAACTCGCCGGCGTTTAGCCGCCAATGAGGCTAGACGCGGCGGAGTGATGCGGGTTTCGTGCTCCGGCGACCAAAACAACGGCAGAGAGCATCTACGCGTAGCTGGGAGCAAGCCGCATCGAGTGGTGGCAGTGGGTGGAGCTGGGGTGGCCGGAAACGTCGCCGGTGACGACCTTGGTGGTCGCTGGAGTTCGGGCGAGGTTGAAACCGAGGCTACGGGGCACGACGAGGCGCATGAAGTGGTGCTACGGGCTCCTGCGAGTGCGGTGAGTGCGCTAGTCACAAAGGTGTGGCTGGTGGGTGGCCGGAGTCACGTCGACGACGAGCTCGGCGGCGGCGGGTGCTCGGGTGTGCGTGGTGCGGTGCAGACGGTGTAGGAGGAAGTTAATGGAGAGGGGGAGGAGGTAGTTGGGCTCATGGCGATCACAATGAGGCAAACGGAGAGGTCGGGGATGAGCTGGTGCTGCGGTGAAGGCAAAGGGGATCTCCGGCGGCTGGAGTTGGGGAAGACGGGGTCGGGGCGACTCTAGAGTGGGCGAGCGCTCGGGGCTCGGCCTGCTCGACGTAGTCGACGATGATAGAGCTCATGGACACGATGGCGCGCCGCGAGGACAACGGAGGGCGCGGCTACGTCGACAGTGCGGCGGCAGGGGCGTCGGCCATGGTGGGAGAGGGCGAGGGAGAGAGGCAGGGGGAGAATGAGTGTGTCCAGGCGGTCGGGGCGACGACGTGGGGCTCGCCCAAGGTCCCACGGGCGCGAGCGGCAAGCAGGTGGCGCGGTGGCGAGCTCTCGCGCGCCGGCGTCACCTCCCTGCCTGCCTGGCGGGGACCAAGCAGCTGGCTGGCACGGGCCAGCACAGTGCTGGGCCGCCAGGTTGGCCGGCTGGTGGCTTGCCAGGTTAGTTTCCTTTCTCTCTCCTTTTCTGTTTTCTAATTATTCTGTTTTGTGTTTTGAAATAGTAAAAGTACTATTTCATTTAGGAAAACCCTGAAAATATTCAGAGGCGCATTTGAAAATATCCTCAACAGCCTAAAATTACTTTCAGGATTATTCGGGCATTTTAAAATATTTATAGGATTTAAATTGCCCAAATGCAATTAGTAACGAATTAATCCAATGGCCTTATGATGTCCTAGAAAAGTGTGCACCATTTTTGTCAAAGGTTTTAACCCAAAACAAAAAGGGTGGACTTTTTAGAAGGGCATTTCAGGTTCATTGAAAAAGTTTTTAGTAAACCCTAGTTGTTCCAAGGGGGGTGCTGGGGGTTCTGTCATCCCCATTTCAGTTTTCTGGGAAAATAAACATGATGCAACACTGTAATGCATGAACTAGCTAGGGTGTGACAACTCACCCCCACTCAAAAGAATCTCGTCCCGAGATTTAGGATCCGTTGGGAAGAAGGTGGGGTACTCGAGTCGAAGACGATCCTCCCTTTCCCAAGTGGCTTCTTTTTCAGAGTGGTGTGACCATTGCACCTTGAGAAACTTGATGTTATGGCGTCGAGTGGTATGCTTGGCTTGATCAAGGATATGAACGGGATATTCCCAATATGTGAGATTATCTTGTAGATCAAGCGTTTCGTGGTCCACTCATGGATAGGATCCTCGAAGCAACGCCTGAGTTGAGAAACGTGGAAGACATCATGAACTCTGGAAAGATGCATAGGTAGTTCCAATTGGTAGGCAACTTCTCCTCGTTTGGCAAGAATGCGAAAGGGTCCAATGTAACGAGGAGCCAATTTGCCTTTGATACCGAAACGATGGGTTCCCTTTAACGGAGTAACCCGAAGGTAGGCCTTCTCGCCGACTTCATAAGTCATGAGCTTATGTTTACGGTCATATTGGCTCTTTTGACGAGATTGGGCTATTTTCAATTTCTCACGAATAACGCGAACCTGTTCTTCTGCTTCCTGAATCATATCCGGGCCAAAGAGTTGTCTTTCCCCGGTTTCTGACCAGTTAAGAGGCATTCGACATTTCCGTCCATAGAGAACTTCGAAAGGAGCTTTGCCCAAGCTAGCTTGATAACTATTGTTATAAGCGAACTCCGCGAATGGAAGGCATTTCTCCCAATCCATTCTGAATGAGATGACAGAAGCTCGGAGCATATCCTCCAGAACTTGATTTACTCGCTCTACTTGACCACTTGATTGGGGGTGGAAGGTGGTGCTAAAAGAGAGACGAGTTCCCATAGCATTTTGGAAACTTTCCCAAAATTGAGAAGTGAAGAGACTCCCACGGTCTGAGTTAATTTCCAATGGGACACCATGAAGAGACACTATTCGGGAGATGTATAGGTCAGCTAGCTGGCTAGCGGTGATACTCTCATGAACATGTAGGAAGTGGGCTACTTTGGAAAGATGGTCGATCACGACGAAGATAGCATTATTCTCTCTCTTGGTCCTGGGAAACCCAGTAATGAAATCCATACTGATTTTATCCCATTTCCATTCAGGAATAGCCAAAGGTTGAAGGGTGCCAGCAGGCCGTTGATGCTCTGCTTTAACACGACGAGAAACGTCGCAGTTAGCAATGTATTGAGCAATTTCTCTCTTCATCCTAGTCCACCAAAACCTCTGGCGTAGGTCTTGATACATCTTAGTACTACTGGGATGAATGGTGAGAGGGGATTCATGAGCTTCCTTAAGGATCAGTTGTCGTAGTTGTTGTTTCTTGGGAACCACCAGGCGGTTCTCAAAGAAGACAACACCTTGATCGTTCACAGAGAAACACGTAGCAGCTCTGCTAGCAATGTTCTTCTTGATCCGAGATATTCCCTTGTCATACCGCTAGGCGGTTATGATCTGATCCATAAGGGTCGGTTTCACCACCAAGGTAGATAGGAATCCTTGAGGAACAATGTGAAGGTTAAGCTTACAAAATTCCTCATGGAGAAGTGGTTGACCTTGTTGTAACATCAAGTTGTTACAATAAGATTTACGACTTAGCGCATCAGCCATGACATTGGCTTTGCCCGGGGTGTAAGTTATCCCTAAGTCGTAATCCGAGATCAACTCGACCCAGCGTCTTTGCCTGAGATTCAAATCCGGTTGGGTGAAGATATATTTCAAACTTTGGTGATCAGTGAAGATCTCGCAACGATTACCGAGAAGGTAATGTCTCCAAGTTTTAAGTGCATGGACTACAGCTGCAAGCTCTAGATCATGTGTGGGATAGTTTTCCTCATGTGGGTGTAATTGCCGTGAAGCATAGGCAATTACCTGACGATCTTGCATGAGTATGAAACCTAGTCCTTGTCGCGAGGCGTCGCAATAGATAATAAAGTCCTTGGAGAAATCTGGTGATACCAGTACGGGAGCAGATGTCAGGCGTCTTTTCAGTTCCTGAAAGCTAAACTCGCACTGTGGGGTCCACTCGAACCTTTTATCCTTCTTGAGGAGTTCAGTTAGAGGTTTAGCAACCTTGGAGAAATTCTCGACGAAGCGGCAACAATAACTCGCTAAGCCAAGGAAGCTCCGAACTTGCTTGATCGTCTCAGGTGGAGTCCAATCAAGGACAGCTTGAACTCGCTCGAGATTGACAGCAATACCCTTACCAGAGATTACATGGCCTAGATAGGCCACTTCTGGCAACCAAAATTCACACTTGGAGAATTTGTCATAAAGGCAATGCTCTCGAAGTTTCGTCAATACCAGCCTTAGATGTTCGGCATGTTCTTCCTCGCTCTTGGATTAGATGAGTATATCATCGAGGTATACCACGACAAATTTATCCAAATACTCCATGAAGACCGAGTTCATTAACCGAGAGAAGGTGGCTGGGGCATTGGTTAAACCGAAGGACATAGCGGTGTACTCGTATTGGCCATAGCGAGTAACAAAGGCCGTTTTGGGAATGTCCCCGTTTTTGATTTTGATTTGATGATAGCCCAACCTCAAATCCATCTTGGAAAAGACTGAGGATCCAGCGAGCTGGTCATACAGATCGTTGATCCTGGGGAGCAGATACTTGTTCTTGATAGTGACCAAGTTGACAGGTCGGTAATCTACAACCATCCGATCCGTTCCATCCTTCTTCTTGACGAAGAGGACGGGGCAAGACCAAGGAGAAGAACTAGGATGGATGAAACCATTTTTCAAGGACTCATCGAGTTGGGTTTTAAGCTCGGCTAGTTCTAAGGGTGCCATCTTATAGGGTCTTCTAGAAATTGGGACGGTCCCTGGAACAAGGTTTATCATGAACTCGGCATCCCTGTCAGGTGGAACACCTGGCAGTTCTTCTGGGAAGACATCCGGGAAGTCTCGGACTACCGGAATATCTTCAACGTCTGGAAGGGGGTTGGCATTTAGGGAGTAAAGCTGGCGCTTGGCCATTCGAGTTAAGACATTGACTGTCTTGCCCGATGGGTGTGTAAGTTGAACAGTTCTAGTAGAGCAATCAATCTTAGCATAATGAGCTGACATCCAGTCCATACCCAAGATGATGTTTATGTCCGAGGACTTGAGAGCTATTAAGGATGCAAGGAAGACAAGTCTATCGACAAGGATTTCATTCCCATGGCTTACTCTAGAAGTTTGCCATTTGGAACTCGGAGTTTGAATTACCATGGAAGTGGGCATGTCACAGAATGTCGTGTTATGCAATCGAGCATAGCTCTCAGATATGAATGAATGAGATGCTCCAGTATCGAAAAGAACAGATGCCGGATGGCAATTAACAAGGAGCATACCAAGGACGCCGTTAGGATCATCATGAGCCTCCTCAGCTGAGACATAGTTGACACGGCCACGTGTAGTGGTGGCTGGCTTGGCGTAGAATGTCTTTCCCGCTAGCTTACCACGGCCAACGGACTTTCTAGACTGGTTGGGGTTGTTGTTCTGGGGACACTCTCGACTGTAGTGGCCCAGCTCTCTACACTTGAAACATGTCACAACATTGGGGCGTGGAGCAGCATTAGCAGCGGGGCCACCATAGGACTTAGGCAGTGCAAACTGCTGGTTGGGGCGAGGCGCCTGAAAGGATGGCCTCGGAATGAACCTGGGTGGTAGCGCTATGCTTGGAATCCACACCCGGCGCTTCTGAGATCCAGAGCCGGATGAGGAGCCAAAATCACGGGAGTGCTTGCGTGAAGCGTCATAGTCAGTCTAGCCTGTCTCAGCACTGATGGCTTTATTGACCAACTTCTGAAAAGAGGTGCACTCGTGCAGACAAAGATCGCGGAGAAGCTCAGGGCTAAGTCCCTTGCGGAACCTTGCCTGCTTCTTAGCGTCGGTGGATACTTCTTCAGGAGCATAACGTGCCAGATTTCCAAACTCACGACTATAAGCATCCACAGTCAGTCTGCCTTGGGTGAAATTGCATAACTCTTCCCTCTTACGATCCATGAGACCTTCCGGGATGTGATGCTCATGGAAAGCCTCACTGAATTCAGCCCAAGTAGTGATTTGGCTGACCGGGCGCATAGCCTCAAAGTTTTCCCACCAACGGCTAGCAGGGCCTTCAAGGTGATAGGCAGCATAGGTAACCTTATCGGCTTCGGCTACGTTGGCAGAACGTAGCTTGTGGGTGATGCTGCGAAGCCAGTCATCCGCGTCGAGGGGCTCGACGGAATGATTAAACTTTGGTGGGTACAACTTGATAAAGTCATTGATTGACACCAAGTCGTTTCGCTGATGACGTGCAGTGTTCTGCTTAATCCGCTCCAGCAAGCGGTTAGTCTCACACTTGTTTCTTTCTGCCTCTAGCATAACTTCGGCCAGAGAAGGCGGGTGAGGCAGATTCTCACCCCTAGCTGCACTGGCTTCCCCCTGCTCCAGGGCAGCAGGGTTGCTGCGGGTTTTGACCATCCTAGGAAAAACAAGACAATGGTTTAGACAAGGATGGCACAATCTTGGCAAGGAAGTGCAGAATGTAATGGATAACGTGGAATGCTGAGATGTTCATTGCACGACATGGTAATATAGAAACTGCCATATATATACCATTGGTCATACACACTGTACATAGTTTAGTACAAGCCCAGGCTAGAGTACAACTACGGTGAAAGATATTACATCTCATCGGAGGCATTCCAAGCTCCTATACATTATTTTTCTACACCTCCAGAGCGTGATACACACCAAGTCGTATCCCACGGTCACACAGGACTATGGAGAATGCAACTATTACAGTACTAGTGAAACTACTACTAGCTCAGACGGTTCCGTAGTAATCCTCATAAAAGTCACCACCAAAACCTGGAAGCGGAACATGATCATCTGGGAACAGACGGTCCTGTGGAGCTTGCGGACCATAGGGACTCGGATGTGGCCTTGGTCCCACAAACGGTGGCAAACGGGGACCACGAGGAGGGGTGATGCCTCCTACATCACTCCACTCCATACAATCTGGCAATCTAGACCGCACAGGGTATAGGTCCCTCAGGTCCATGTATCCTGCCTGCACAACAGGTGCAAACCGAGTCAAAGTGGCCCAGTGATCAGCATGAGAGTGGAAAAGCTCCATACACAAGGCCCGATTTTCGCGGTCCTTATACTCGAGCATCTCAGCAGTGGTGCGGAGTAGTGACTCCTCATGTGTAGAGTCATAGTACAAAGCCTGATAATACCCCTGTGCTCCAGGGAGTGAGGCTGGCATGTAGCGGAAATCGGTATTCTGAAGCAAGGCAGTCCTGGTTCGAATGATAGTCACCATTGAGTAGGTTGCATCCTGCACAGACATCTCAATAGTGACCCCAAGTCCATAAGAGCAGTGAATGGGTTCAGTGGCTCTAGGATAAGAGGGATATATCCTGACGGTACAAAGGTACTGGCTCTGGTTGAAGTCTCGGAACTGCTCCTCGACGGTATATTCCGGATACCATCGCTAGCCTGTCTCGACCATCATTCGAACCAACATGGGCGTGTGACCGGGTACATCGAGGCACCGGGTCAGACGAACCACTTGGTTCTGAGAACGGGTGGCCATCTGAAAGCACAGAATAATGCAAAGGCATTAGAATTTTCTAGGAGAAATCGGACAGCATAACGGCTGTAAATGCCCAGAAAAAGATTTGAGACATTCACAATAGTTTGGAAAACCACTCAACAACATCATATCAAGGTTCTGGTTCAACTGACAACATACTAAAAGTAGTAGAAACTGTACTGAGGCTTGTAACAACAATCCTATAAGCTACCACGGATTAGTAACACGTGAACCTGATAGAGAGAAGAGAGCCAAGTCCCTAACCCACGTAGAATGAGAAGAGAATGACTCAAATCATAGGGCATAAGGTAAAGGAGTAAAAGAGCCTTACGTTCCCTCCCACAATCAATTCCCCTACATATAACTAAAGCATTTCTAGACTCGACATCGACCAGTTTGGCTCAACGAACCTACAGGCAGTCCGGCTCTGATGCCAACGCTGTCAGGACCCCAATTCCAAGTCACATTGATCTAGCCGGTAACACCTCATATCACTTTGCGGCCTCACGCACGGTATCCCCACGGGTGTCACCTTACCATGGCCCGAGACCGTTTGTGCCTTTTGGCTCACGTATATGATAGTGTCGCTAGCATCCATATGACAGAGAACCTGGGCTGACATGGCTAGTCGTGAACCCAAAGCGACACAGACCTATGGGGACAGGCATACATGAATCACATCGAGCATGTCGGTCATCAGCGAGTGAATCTGGGCTGTAGCACTGGGCTAATGGGACTCCGGGGAACCCGGGCTATAGCAGGCTAGGCAGGACTCCGGATGTCACGCGTGACATTTCCGCGAAGGGACAGACATAGGAACGAAGTGAAACACATGCCAGCCAGTCAAGTGTCCTGAGCAGTAGTGCTGGGCTAGCAGGACTCCGGTGAACCGGGCTGTAGCGGACTACTATGGCTCAAGGAGCACTAGACTACATTTCCCCATAAGAGAGGCTGCCAAGGATAAACAACTAGATTGTCGGATCCCACACATACCAAGCATTTCAATCATACACACAATATGCTCGATATGTGTAAATACAACATGGCATCACAACAAAACTCTACAACTCAACTACTTTATTTAAAGGCTCCGGAGAGCCATACACAGCATGTTCATACAGGTACGGGTGACAAGACCCGACACTCAAGTCATACAAGCATACAAGCACATGCGGAAGCAAATAAGTCTGGGTACAGACACTAGAAAGAAAGAAGGCTTGTCGAAGCCTGTCTATCTACATAGGGCCCTCCATGGCCAGAATCACCACCTGGGTGGCAAGTTACTCATCGACGTCGAGGTCTACATAAAACCAATCGGAGGGGGCGGTGTTGTCATCTGAAAACAGTAATTAAAGCAACATGAGTACAAAGGTACTCAGCAAGTCTTACAACAGATCCTACTATACATGCTTATTCTCAAGAAGGTGGTGGAGTTATTACAGCAAGCCAGCTTTGACTCTTGGCTAAGCTATCCTACGAGACACCACTGTAAAATAGTTTTCGCACACGAGTCCACTAATCACCAACACAATACTCCACCGGGGATTCTCCCTCGTCATCCTACGAGAGGGCCATCCTCGATACTCACACTTATCTTGAGTCTTTTAGTAGTAACCATTAACTTGTCTATGAACTGTATATGCAACCAAGTAGTCCTTTACCGCGGATGCGGCTATTCGAATAGATGATGTTAACCCTTCAGGGGTGTACTTCTTCATACACGCTCTCACCACTTATCGTCGTTTACACGACATGTACTCGACAACCTTCAAGCGGAAGCCCAACGAGGGTGTCAGCCATGGCCTACCTAAACATTCAAGTCTCTAGTCCAGGTTTATCGCCTGTCCAGGTTCCATCCGCAGGGAGTCCGGCAGAGGTTTCCACATACGGCCCTGAACGATGTGAACAGGGTTCCCGAGACACCAAACGGGTGACTCGGTACACCGTGCCACGGTGTATCTACCGCATCATAGCCCACCCCTAGTGTCAGCGCTACGCACGGCCGCCAACACATAACCTACAAACACCAGAAACTAGTTGCAACTCCTGGACAGAGTACTAGAGTGGTTAAGAAGCCGAGAGGGTCAATTAAGGATCCCAATGCATGGTAGTAACTGATTCTTAAATCACTCATACAGATCTCAGTTCTTAGGGACGACCTCAATGAAACAACCCACCATGTACTCCTACATGGCCTCTCATCGATACCTTTACCAAAACATGTTCAACACATCCCTCACATTACCGACGTAATCATTTCACTCTAGCCATCACCCAGATGAACCAGACCTGACACAACTCTAAGCTTAGCAGGCATAGCAAGGTAGGAAACACATACATGGCTCAATCAACTCCTACACATGCTAGTGGGTTTCATCTAGTTACTGTGGCAATGACAGGTCATGAGAGGATGAGGGTTCAACTACCGTAGCACACATCAGTTTGAAACGTGGTTGTCTTAATGCAATAAATGAGAGCAGAGGCGAGAACATGGGATTGTATCGATATGATCAATGGGGCTGCTTGCTTGATGGAGTAGTAGTAGGGTACTGCCCTTCAGTTGGATACTCAGAGATATCCTCGGAGGCAGAACCTACCACGAAAGACACCATAGAACACAATCATCACATGGCAATATGCAACAATATGATGCATGCTATGACATGGCAATATGAGGTGTCCTGCCTAATGCAATGTGAAACAAGTTGGTTTGGGTCCATTTGAATCAAATGGAAGCTTATGTTCCTAAGAATTATAAGTGTATTAGCTTGTTTCACCTAAACAGCAAGGTTAAAGTGTTTTATCATGCATGAAACCAGTACAGATGGAAATATTGAATTTTTCTGATCAAATTTCATACATAAATCTTTGCATTTGGAGTTACAGATTAAAAGTTATGAATTTTTGAAGTTTGTAATATTTTCTGGAATTTCCTGTATAAGAATAATTCCAGTAATTGAGTTATTGCGTCAGCATTGCGTCAGGGTGACGTCAGTGGTCAACGGGGCCGGTCCAGGTCAAACCTGACCAGTGGGACCCGCGTGTCAGTAGTTAATTAACTAACTAATTTTGATTAGTGCTAATCTAAGTTAATTAGCAGGGCGGTCCCACGTGTCATAGACTCAGGGGAAGTCAACCTGGGCCCACATAGGGTCAAACAGGGTCAAACTCGCCGGCGTTTAGCCGCCAGTGAGGCTATACGCGGCGGAGTGATGCGGGTTTCATGCTCCGGCGACCAAAACGACGGTGGAGAGCATCTACGCGTAGCTGGGAGCAAGCCGGATCGAGTGGTGGCAGTGGGTGGAGCTGGGGTGGCCGGAGTTTGGGCAAGGTCGAAACCGAGGCTACGGGGCACGGCGAGGCACGTGGAGTGGTGCTACAGGCTCCTGCGAGTGCGGTGAGTGCGTTGGTCACAAAGGTGTGGCCGGTGGGTGGCCGGAGTCACGTCGGCGACGAGCTCGGCGGCGGCGGGTGCTCGGGTGTGCGTGGTGCAGTGCACACGGTGCAGGAGGAAGTTATTGGAGAGGGGGAGGAGGTAGCTGGGCTCACGGCGATCACAACGAGGCAGACGGAGAGGTCGGGGACGAGCTGGTGCTGCGGTGAAGGCGAAGGGGATCTCCGGCGGCCGGAGTTGGGGAAGACGGGGTCGGGGCGACTCCAGAGCGGGCGAGCGCTCGGGGCTCGGCCTGCTCGACGTAGTCGACGATGATAGAGCTCATGGACACGATGGCGCGCCGCGAGGACAACGGAGGGCGCGGCTACGTCGACAGTGCGGCGGCAGGGGCGTCGGCCATGGTGGGAGAGGGCGAGGGAGAGAGGCAAGGGGAGAATGAGTGTGTCCAAGCGGTCGGGGCGATGACGTTGGGCTCGCCCAAGGTCCCACGGGCGCGAGCGGCAAGCAGGTGGCGCGGTGGCGAGCTCTCGCGCGCCAGCATCACCTCCTTGCCTGCCTGGTGGGGACGAAGCAACTGGCTGGCACGGGACAGCACAGTGCTGGGCCACCAGGTGGGCCGGCTGGTGGCTTGCCAGGTTAGTTTCCTTTCTCTCTCTTTTTCTGTTTTCTATTTATTCTGTTTTGTGTTTTGAAATAGTAAAAATACTATTTCATTTAGGAAAACCCTGAAAATATTCAGAGGCACATTTGAAAATATCCTGAATAGCCTAAAATTACTTTCAGGATTATTTGGGCATTTTAAAATATTTATAGGATTTAAATTGCCCAAACGCAACTAGTAATGAACTAGTCCAATAACCTTATGATGTCCTAGAAAAGTGTGCACCATTTTTGTCAAAGGTTTTAACCCAAAACAAAAAGGGTGGACTTTTTAGAAGGGCATTTCAGGTTCATTGAAAAAGTTTTTAGTAAACCCTAGTTGGTCCAGGGGGTGCTGGGGGTTCTGTCATCCCCATTTCAGTTTTCTGGGAAAATAAACATGATGCAACACTCTAATGCATGAACTAGCTAGGGTGTGACATGCTAACTGTCAGATCTCGGAGGAGCACCTCGTCTTCGAGGCCACCGTCGACACCGCCACACAATTGTCTACTTTAAAATACAGTTTGTGCTATTTTCTCGAGGCCACCTCAAGTTCCTTCTAGCGATTTGTCCTCTGTAATGTTTATATGCAATCTAATATTCTGAAATGTAATGTTCAGTTAACAGTTTGGTCCAACAATTGCTACATTTCATAGTATTGTTCTCAAGCATTCTTGGTTTCGTTAAATGTCTTATCTTCTAGTATATGTTCTGTTCTGCAATGTCGTGCTTAATTAATTTTTTTGGTTCATTTGGTCTGCTGTCCATTTAACTGTTTGGTTCAATTCTGCAATTTGATTTTAATTTGTTGTAGGTACAATTTTGTATTGTTATGCATGTGAGAAATAAATCAAATTTGGCTGTAATCAATACATATTCTATTGATAGTATGACAACTCTTAGTAAACCGGATCAAGATCTTCCTTATATGTGTTGCAGGGAAACAATGGGAGACATTGCGGTTTACCATCGAGGTTTGTTCATGCATGGTCCTTTCGCTAATAGCACATTATTGTTTAGTTGCAGGAATCATTCTAATATTTAGGTTTCTTACAATTTGGTCTTGCACATGTAGGTCCTGCTGTCAAAGGCTTAGACGCACTGTTCGACCCATTTTGCATATGGGGAAATGAGATGTCCATGAATATCAGTCAAGTCAAGAAACTTACAAAGATTGTTAGGATAAAGAAACTTGCAACGAATAACAGCAAGATCTTTGTTTGCACAATGAATAAGACATTAGTCAACTATAGGATGGTACTAACTCTTTTACCTCGTTTTTACCGCGTGTGCCATTTCAAAATTTATAACAGTGATTTATGCATATCTTTGTTTTTAGTACTTTTCAAAGTAGTTCACCGATGATTACCTCTCAAACCACCTGCATGGTCAAGATGCGAGGAAGATATTCAGTCAACACCCATGGTAGAATATTGAAGTCCTCGTGAAGAGGACGAAGGTTGGGCGGGCAATTATCCATAGCCACTGGCCTAAAGTTCCAAGGACATTCAACATCACTGAAGGCTCAATATTCACCTTCCGCTTTGATACGTCCATTTTGCATCATGTTTTCCTACGGCCATTTATGATGTTTTTATGCATAATAATGCTTTATGGAGTAATTCTAATGCCATTTCTCTCATAATATGCAAGTTTCACACAAAAAGGGACAATATCGGCAGCTTGAATTCTGGACCTGAAAAAGCTACGTCAGGCTACAACTCCAAATGAGCTAAAACTTCACGAAAAATTTTATGGAATATTTAAGAACTATTGGAGAAAATAACAACCAGAGGGGACCCACCAGGTGGGCATAACCCACCTGGGCGCGCCAGGGCCCCCAGGCACGCCCTGATGGGTTGTGCCCTCCTCGGCCCACCTCCGGTGCCCCTCTTCTGGTATATAAGTCATTTTGACCTATAAAAATAAGGAGATGACTTTCGGGACGAAGCACCGCCGTCTCGAGGCGGAACTTGGGTAGGAGCACTTTTGCCCTCCGGTGGAGCAATTCTGCCAGGGGAACTTCCCTCCCGGAGGGGGAAATCATCATCATCATCATCACCAACAACTCTCCCATCTTGGGGAGGGCAATCTTCATCAACATATTCAACACCACCATCTCCTCTCAAACCCTATTTCATCTCTTGTGTTCAGTCTTTGTACCGGAACCTTAGATTGGTGCTTGTGGGTGACTAGTAGTGTTGATTACATCTTGTAGTTGATTACTATATGGTTTATTTGGTGGAAGATTATATGTTCAGATCCATTATGATATTTAATACCCCTCTCATCTTGAGCATGATTATCATTTGTGAGTTGTTACTTTTGTTCTTGAGGTCACAAGAGAAATCTTGTTGCATGTAATCATGTGACTTGATATATGTTCGATCTTTTGATGGTATGTATGTTGTGATTCCCTTAGTGGTGTCATGTGAACATCGACTACATGACACTTCACCATATTAGGTCCTAAGGGAATGCATTGTGGACTAGTTATTAGATGATGGGTTGCAAGAGTGACAGAAGCTTAAACCCTAGTTTATGCACTACTTCATAAGGGACTGGTTCGGATCCAAAAGTTTAATGCTATGGTTAGATTTTATGTTAATACTTTTATCGTAGTTGTGGATGCTTGTGAGGGGGTTAATCATAAGTAGTATGTTTATTCAAGTAAGAACAGCACCTAAGCACCGGCCCACCCACATATCAAAGTATCAAAGTAGTGAACACGAATCAAACAAACATGATGAAAGTGGCTAGATGAAATTCCTGTATACCCTCAACAACGCTTTGCTTATCATAAGAGTCCATTTTGGCCTGTCCTTTGCCACAAAAGGATTGGGCTACCTTTCTGCATATTATTTGTCATTACCGTTACTCACTCGTTACAAATTATCTTACTATCAAACTACTCGTTACTTATAATTTCAATGCTTGCAGAGAATACCTTGCTCAAAACCACTTGTCATTTCCTTCTGCTCCTCGTTGGGTTCGACACTCTTACTTATCGAAAGGACTAAAATTGATCCCCTATACTTGTGGGTCATCAAGTCTCTTTTGTGGCACCGTTGTCGGGGAGTGAAGCGCTCTTGGTAAGTGGAAATCGGTAAGGAAAAATTCTTACTATGTGCTGAAATTTATTGTTACTTGTTACTATGGAGAACAATACTTGGAGGGGTTTGTTCGGGGTATCTTCACCTTGACTGGAACCACAATTAGTTGCCCCTCAATCTACTGCACCTACTAAAAATATTAGCTATGAAATTCCTTCAGGTATGATAGAACAACTGTTAGCTAATCCTTATGCAGGAGATGGAACTGAACATCCTGATATGCACTTGATATATGTAGATGAACTTTGTGGATTATTTAAGCTTGCAAGTTTACCCGGAGATGAAGCTAAGAAGAAGGTTTTCCCTTTATCTTTGAAGGTAAAAGCATTGGCATGGTATAGGCTATGTGATGATATTGGATCTTGGAATTGGAATCGACTAAAATTGGAATTTCACCAAAAAATTTACCCTATGCATCTAGTTCATCGTGATCGGAATTATATATATAATTTTTGGCCTCGTGGAGGAGAAAGTATTGCTCTAGATTGGGGGTGGCTTAAGTCAATGTTATATTCATGCCCCAATCATGAGCTCTCAAGAGAAATTATTGTTTAGAATTTTGATGCTCAGCTTTCTCATGATGATCAATCAATGCTCGATACTTCTTGTACTGGTTCTTTTATGAAGAAGACTATTGAATTCAGGTGGGATCTTTTAGAAGGAATTAAACACAACTCTGAAGATTGGGAACTCGACGAACATAAAGAGTCAGGTATTAATCTTAAGTATGATTGTGTTCAATCTTTTATGAACACCGATGTTTTTCACAAGTTTAGCACTAAATATGGACTTGACTCTGAGATAGTAGCCTATTTTTGTGAATCATTTGCTACTCATGTTGATCGCCCTAAGGAGAAGTGGTTTAAATATCATCCACCTATTAAAGAAGAAATTAAAGAACCAGTAATAGCTAAAGATGAAACTATTATTTATAATGTTGATCCAGATGTACCTACTTCTTACATTGAAACACCACATTTTCCTGTAAGGATAAAGGAACATGCTAAGATTTCAACCGTGGTCAATAAAAGTAATATTAGAGCACCTAAACCCGCTGAACAAATTAAAGTAGAGCCTAGCATTGCTATGGTTCAAGATCTCTTAGTAGAAAAAATAGATGGGCATGTTATTTACTTTGGTAATGAAGCTGCTAGAATTGCTAAACCCGATGAGAAAGATAAACATAGACCTGTTGTTGGAATGCATGTTGTCTTAGTCAAAAAAGGAGATCACTGTTATCATGGTTTATGTGAATTAGGTGCTAGGGTGAGTGTTATTCCTTTTACCTTATATAAAGAAAGTATGAATGATATAGCACCTGCTGAAATAGAAGACATAGATGTTACTATTAAACTTGCTAATAGAGACACCATCACACCACTTTGGATTGTCAGAGATCTTGAAGTCTTGTGTGGGAAAATAAAATACCCTACTAATTTTCTTGTTCTTGGTTCCCCACAAGATGACTTATGTCCCATTATCTTTGGTAGACCTTTCTTGAACACCGTTAATGATAAAAATAGATTGTGAGAAACAAATTGTCGGTCTTAGTTTTGGTGATGAGTCTCATGAGTTTAAATTTTCTAAGTTTAGTAGAAAACACATAAGTAAGAATTGCCTAGTAAGGACGAAATAATTGGTCTTGCTTCTATTGTCGTGCCTCCTACTGATCCACTAGAACAATATTTTCTAGACCATGAGAATGATATGGATATGCATGAAAGAAATGAGCTAGCTAAAATTTTCTTTGATCAACGACCTCTGCTTAAACGCAACTTGCCTATTGAAACTCTAAGAGGTCCTCCTCCACCTAAGGGAGATCCTATGTTTGAATTAAAACAATTGCCAAACACTTTGAAATATGCTTATTTTGATGAGAAAAAAATATATCTTGTTATTGTTAGTGCTAACCTTTCAGAACATGAAGAAGAAAGGTTATTGAAAATTCTGAAGAAGCACCGAGCTGCTATTGGATATACTCTTCATGATCTTAATAGCATTAGTCCCACTCATTGTCAGCACAAGATTAATATGGAGCTTGATGCTAAACCGTTGTTGATTACCCACAACGTTTAAATCCTAAAATGAAAGAAGTGGTAAGAACTGAAATACCGAAGCTTCTGAAAGCAGGTATAATATATCCCATAGCTATTAGTAGATGGGTAAGTCCTGTTCATTCACTACTGCAGGATGCTGCTAACACGACACTACGATCAGAGACCCTTGGACGAAACTGTGTGCGATGCATTAATCACAAACGGTGATTGAAAACCATCAAAAAAGATGCAAAACATTTGCAATGAAGGATACATCAAACACGGTTCAGATTTTAGTTGCGTGTGCGATGCGGTACATACGGTTCAGTTCAATTAACTGTTTGCGATGTGGCAGAACAAAAGAAACAGGCAGCCAGATGAAGGCGTGTGTGATATATGGCATATAGTTCACTTGGATGAACTGTTTGTAATTAGGCAACACAAAAGAAACGGTTAGCCAGATCAAGTACTACTACAGGATGCTTCTAATGTGACACTACGATTAGAGACCCTTCGACGAAACCGTGTGCGATGCAATAATCACAAACAGTGGTGTAAAAAACTGTTAAAAATGTGCAAAACATTTGCGATGACGGATGCATCAAACACGGTTCGGATTTTAGTTGCGTCTGCGATCCAGGGCGTACGGTTCAGTTCAATTAACCATTGGCGATGAGGAGGAACAAAAGAAACGGGCAACCAGATGAAGGTATGTGCGATATACAGCATACGATTCAGTGGGTTGAACTGTTTGTGATTAGGAAACACAAAAGAAATGGTTAGCCAAATCAAGGTGTGTGCGATATACGGCATGCGGCTCACTCAGCCTTGTCGTCAGTGTGTGACCTCTGTGGCAACCGTTCGCTCCCCACTAGCCTCTTCTTGTATCGTGGCAACCGTCGAACGCCTCTTCGCCTTTCCCTCTCGATTTGGAATTGCTGTCGCATGCTCTTCCTTCCTGCATTTGCCTTCATCCTTCCTTCTGCCATTGTTCGATTGTCTTCTCCATGGAGGGAACAGGCCGGAAACGACCCTGTTATTCTTGCCCCAATCTGAAAGATGACGTGGTGGAGGAACTTATTGATCGGTGCGACGTCATCACCTCGGCTAGCACGGCAGGTTCGTTCAAGTCCATTCTCGACTCAACAAATAACATCATTGCAAAGAACCCAAGGGTTCAGGAGAGGTTTGATCTCCCCTATCTTCTTTGCCATGGTGCTAGTCGCCGGCATGGGGGCGACGGAAGCATCGCCTTATGCAAGTTGATGCCGCTTCATAATGATACGTGTGATGTTAAGATGCCATATCTTGAGGGTAAGGCTTGGGAAGGCACAAATGGAGATTGGGTTGTTTATATTGGGTATAACTGTGAGTGGGAACTTGTGAATGTGTACACTCGTCACCGGGTTCCACTTCCAAAAATCACAGACTGCCCAGAGGTTGAGCACACGGATGATCTACGTACGTTCAAATACGATCATGGTGACTGTCGTCTATGGAAGATAGCAATTTGTCGAGTTCCCAACCACTCTTGGGATTACAAGAACTATGAAGTAGTTGCTATCTTCGACAAGCTTGTTGCCGTCCTTACTTCCACGACTCGACAGATATTGTACAAAAATCATTTTTTGTACACAGATGAGTACTGTGATGCAATTCAATACGAGGGTCTTGTGTTTGCTGCCAGCACTCGTGGCACTGTTTTTGCATGGAAACCTTATGGTTTCGGTATGTTTCTCTTCCACCGTAATTATAATTGTTTCATCCACATGCATGCGGGTTAGCTAGTTTCCCTTTACTGACTAACATTCTTGTGTTTCCAAGGCCCTGTGAACATTCCACCACCTATACTTGAAATTTTTTATAACCAAGGGGGAGATGACGATGGTGACGATCAAGAGCATGAGGACAAGCAAGACCTGTATACTCAGTGGCACCTGGCAACTTATTCCGATGGATCACCTCTTCTTGTATGTATACAGGGCACTACTGATGTTACTAATGATTCAGGTGTTGTCACCCATGGTCGCACTCTCCGGACCTATTCCAACATCCGTTGTAGGGTATCCGGGATGGATACTAGTGTGCTAGCGCCAACACCTTCTCCCTGGTCCAGTATTGATAGTCTTGGAGAAAACTCACTCTTACTTAGACAAAACTATCCAATGATGGTGTAAGGTGATCCAGTTGCTGTTGATACAACATTACTACCATTTATGAGAAGCAAATGTATCTATACCTCAGACATTGCTATGGTTCCCTCCCTAGCTATCACAATATGCTTCCTGATATAGGCCACTTCAGCCTGAATGATCAGTCCTGCATTGGTCTCGAGATTGACAATAGCTGGCCCTTCCCAGAGAATCAATTATGGTTCAAAGAAACCGTTTCCAACACCGAGGATTGGTTGAGCTGAAGTTCATTTCATCGCTTTGTAATTTTTTGTGTGAGAAAAACTTTACTTTACTAGAATGTTTTGTTGGAAACAATCTATAATCCAACATGTATCCTTGTTGTCGTTGTGAGTTGATGACTTGTTGTATGTAATGAATGGTACATTTTCATATGTGTCCCGTCAACTCACGCCTGCTCGCACGGCACACGGGTCGCGTGGTGACACATATATTATTTTTCTATTTGGATGATTAATGTTGCCGCTTTATTGCTTAACCGAAGCATGGCACATATCCATTGTTGGTCTAACGCTCACGGTTCGAATAAATAATTTGTTTGGGATATTGGTTCCCAGTTATTAATAATCTCTTGTTTGTAATTAGATAAAGATTACATCAAAACTGGTCTCAAATTTGACAGAAAAGTACAATGCCACTTTGTATTGGTATCCATATGAATAGTGCTAGTGATTTTAGTTGCAAAAATTAGATAGTGCTAGTGAGTTTTAGCTGCATATTTTGACAAATCGCAGTGTTACAAGGTTGACAAATGGCAATGTTACTAGATCAACAAATGTCAATCTTTCCAGTTTGACAAATGGAAACATACCCAATGTGACAGATGCAAATCTTACCAAATTGTTTGTACGTGGTTGGACACGGGTCATCCAAAACAACCGTTTGCGTTGAAGGGATGCACAAATCCTGCTCAACACATTTTCTCTTGGCTTCATGGGGAAGCTGTCGGTTTGCATACGGGTGTTCTAACTAAAACGTTTGCGATCAAGAGCTACACAAAATCCTGCTCGACACATTTTCAGTTGGTGTAACACCCCGGATGTAACTTCCATATTTGTAACTCCAACTCTTGCCATTTTCGGCTTTATGTTATGAGATTCCCTCCGTGGTTGGGTTTTGTCTTCGGTTTGCATTTTGTTCATGTCAAGCATTTCATATCATGTCATCATGTGCATCGCATTTGCATTCGTGTTCGTCTCATGCATCTGAGCATTTTCCCCGTTGTTCGTTTCGCAGTCCGACACTCCCACATGCACCCGGTGCACCTCTCTTGTCTCTTTTCGTGAGCGGGAGATAAACGTTCTCGGAATGGGTCGAGATTTGTCAAGTGGCCTTGGTACACCACCGGTAGACCGCCTGTCAAATTTCGTTCGATTTGGAGGCCGTTTGATGCTCCAACGGTTAACCGGGTAACCGCAAAAGCCTCTTGTGTGTTGCAGCCCAACACCCCTCCAAAACAGCCCAATAACCCATCTAAACCACCTCCATGTTCTCCGCCGTCGGATCACGATCGTGTGGGCGAAAACCGCACCTCATTTGGACACTCCTACCTCCATCTACCTATAAATATGTGCCCCTCCCCGAAAATTCCGTAGATAAAACATTAGCCTAGCCTCCCCGCCGCCACCGGACACGTCCGGAGGCGCCGGACACAATCCCGCCGCCACCCGCAGCCAATCGCGCCTCGCCACCTGTCCCGCTCCGCCGCCACCCGCCCCCGGCCCGCCGGGCCCAGGCGCGCCCCCCCGGCCCGACCGACCGCGCCGCGCCTCCCCGCGCCGCCCGCGCTCACCGCCGCCGCCGCGTTAGCTCGTCGTCGCCGCCGCTGCGTTAGCTCGCCGCCGCCGCGCTAGTTCGCTGCCGGCTCGCGCCGGAGCTCCCTGCCGCCTCGCGCTCGCCGTCCCCGCCATGCCCGCATCGCCGCCTCACCGCCCTCAACTCCGGTGAGCAGATCCGGCGCCCCGCACTCCCCCGACCAACTCTGGCGGCCGTCGCCTCGTATCCGGCGAGATCCACCACCGCCTCGATCTGCGTTCCCGAGGAAACCCTAGATCTCGGGGAGGTCGATTTCTTCCAAGTTCTTGTCCTGTGTTATTTTTATGCCTCCTTCATCGCATCATATCTCGGTGACCGTGGCTCCAAATCATGCATATAATATGTCAAAATGTTCGTCTCGTTGAGCTCTTCATATTAGCAGCATATCCATGCATGTTACTGTCCTTTATGATGCCATTTTCTTTGTTGCAAGAGTGCTATAAAATGTTAACTGCTGGTAGTTATCAGATCATGGTGATTTGTCATTTTTGTTGCATTTGATGTGTGCATCCTTTGAGCATGAGGTCTACATGTGTTTTGAACTACAACATTCCATATTCATAGAGGTGCAAGTCTTGTATTTTTGTGATCTATGTGGTGACTAGCACAAGCATGCAAACTAGGCTCCGTAATGTTGTTGTTTCCAGGGACTTAGGATTGTGCTAAGTCTTTTTCCTGCTGTTATTTTGATGCCATGTAAACTTGATGCTACATTGAGATCCATGCTTATTTTGGGTTACTTCACTGAGGATGTTTTGAACATGTGGTTATGCTATATCCATTTATGCCCCTGGTTGAAATTATGGAGTGCTCTAGCATGTCTTTTTCTTGCTCTAGTTTTGCTACATATTATTCCTGGCAGATTGTTAACATGTTAATCAATATTTCCATGGTTGTTGCTAGTGATCCATGCATCCTATTAACTTTCTCTTGCCATGGTTAGCTTCATGAAAATTTCATCTTGCTGTTGGTATGCTTATGTTGTCATTTAATGGTTTGTGGTGAGTGGCATGAGCTCGCAAAGTTGCTATCATAAATCTGTTTATGTCATGCTCTATTTTTCTTCTAAGTCTGAATCTGTTAATGAAACTTGTTATGTTTACATGGGTGCCATCGTATCTTCTGTGCCCTTTTGGCTCATGTTCAGGAAGGGGGCTTTTGTTTTATGATTTTAGTAGAATCATGCCATGCCTTTGTTTGCTATGATATGTTCCTGTAGCATGTTGTTTGCTTGCTCTAAACATTGCTTCCTGATGTTGTTTTTGACATGTTAGTATTTTCATAAAGTCTGTGAAGCTGATATCTTTTGCACTTTTGCCATGCTTGTTTGAACCTACTCTAGTGTGATTTAGCCGTAGCTCAGTGTTCATGTTTTGTCAAGAATCTCTTGTACATCACTTCCATATGCTTTGTTGCTATGTTAGAGTGCACTAGCTTAGTTTCTTGTTGCATTCTAAGTGCCATCATGCTGTTAATCGCAGTTTTGTGTCATTCTTGTGTTGCTTGTCATTTGTCAACCGTGCATCCATTTCCCGTGATCCTTATATCGATTTTGACCGAAATCACCTCATCTTTCCAGCGGCATACTTGGTTTGCCAAGTTGATGCCTTGATCATTCTTTCCCTTTAGGAGCACGCATATGCATTGCATATCATGCCATGTATTGCATCATGTTGCTTGTGCATTGCACTATGATTGATTGTCATTCCATTGCTTGTGTTCTTGCTCTGGGTAGAGCCCGGAGACGAGTACGTGATCAAGGAACCTGTTGAGTACGCTAACAAGGATCAAGCTTTCGACAACTCTGAGAAATTTGCAGGCAAGATGACCATACCCTCGAAATCACTTCTATCTTTGCTGGCTAGTTGTTTCGTTCTGTCGCGATGTCACGCTACCTACCACTTGTTATATCATGCCTCCCATGCTGCCATATCAAGCCTCAAACCCACCTTCCTAGCAAACCATTGTTTGGCTATGTTACCACTTTTGCTCAGCCCCTCTTATAGCGTTGCTAGTTGCAGGTGAAGTTGAAGTTTGTTCCATGTTGGAACATGGATATTGTTGGGATATCATTATTATCTCTTATTTACTTTAATGCATCTATATACTTGGTAAAGGGTGGAAGGCTCGGCCTTATGCCTGGTGTTTTGTTCCACTCTTGCTGCCCTAGTTTCCCTCATACCGGTGTTATGTTCCTTGATTTTGCGTTCCTTACGCGGTTGGGTGTTATGGGAACCCCTTGACAGTTCGCTTTGAATAAAACTCCTCCAGCAAGGCCCAACCTTGGTTTTACCATTTGCATACCTACCACCTATACCTTTCCCTTGGGTTCTGCAGACTCAAGGGTCATCTTTATTTTAACCCCCCCGGCCAGTGCTCCTCTGAGTGTTGGTCCGAAACAGGCAGCCTGCGGGGCCACCTCAGGGAAACTTGAGGGCTGGTTTTACTTGTAGCTTGTCTCATCCGGTGTGCCCTAAGAACAAGATACGTGTGACTCCTATCGAGATTTGTCAGCACATCGGGCGGCTTTGCTGGTCTTGTTTTACCATTGTGGAAATGTCTTGTAACCGGGATTTCGAGGCTGATCGGGTCTTTCCGGGAGAAGGAATATCCTTCGTTGACCGTGAGAGCTTGTGATGGGCTAAGTTGGGACACCCATGCAGGGTATAAAGTTTCGAGAGCCGTGCCCGTGGTTATGTGGCAGATCGGAATTTGTTAATATCCGGTTGTAGAGAACTTGACACTTAACTTAATTAAAATGAATCAACCGCGTGTGTAGCCGTGATGGTCTCTTTTCGGCGGAGTTCGGGAAGTGAACACGGTCTTGTGTTATGCTTGAACGTAAGTAGTTTCAGGATCACTTCTTGATCACTTCTAGCTTCTCGATCGTGTGTTGCTTCTCTTCTCACTCTTATTTGTGTATGTTAGCCACCATATATGCTTAGTGCTTGCTGCAGCTCCGCCTCACTACCTTCTCCTACCCATAAGCTTAAATAGTCTTGATCTCGCGGGTGTGAGATTGCTAAGTCCTCGTGACTCATGGATACTTCCATACAGTTGTAGGTGCCGAGGATACTAGTGCAGGAGATGCTACCGAACTCAAGTGGGAGTTCGACGAGGATCTGGGTCGTTACTATGTTTCATTTCCTAATGATCAGTAGTGGAGCCCAGTTGGGACGATCGGGGATCTAGCATTTGGGGCTTTATCGTCCTTTTATTCGGATTTTACCATAGTCGGTCTTTGAGTGTATTTGGATGATGTATGAATTTTCTATGTATTGTGCGAATTGGCGATTGTAAGCCAACTCTTTATCCCTTTCTTATTCAGTACATGGGATTGTGTGAAGATTACCCCTCTTGCGACAAAACTACCATGCAGCTATGCCTCTAAGTCGTGCCCCGACACATGGGAGATATAGCCGCATTGTGGGTGTTACAAGTTGGTAACCAGAGCCATCCCTGACTTAGGAGCCCCCTGCTTGATCAAATCGCTGACGTTGTTGAGTCTAGAACAAAATGTTTTGAGTATTAGGATTATATATATATATATATATATCGTCGAGTAGGATTCTTTTTACTCCTTAGTCCCTTCGTCGCGCTGGTGAGGCCTCCTCACGTAGAAGTTTTGACTCTCCCCTCCTCAAATTTCATGAATTTTTTTTAGGATCACGCGGGTATCTTGGAATCGTTCCGATAGTCTTGTGACGAGAACATTGTTCTTGGTGCCTCCTGACATTTAGGGGTTGTGGCAGTGTCCCGGGGAGTTGAGCTCCAAGGTGTTGTCTTCACAATTTTATCATTGCAGTTCTGGAATACCTGAGTTCGCCGAGATCGAAAATCTCTTTTATGCAATTGTTGGTGAGATAACCTCGGCGCCACCCAGTACTGGGGTGGGAGTTCGGGAGTATTGCCATAACTCGTATAACGGATGCTTTTCGAAGGTTGAGGTACATGATTTCCGAAGGTTTATTGGTTATGTGTTGAAGGATGGTTCCAGCTGGATGTAGGGGTTGTTAGTTTAGGTGAGATATTATGCTTCCCCTGTATCCCCAACACCTGATTGCATAACCAGAAAGTTTTGGGAGTTTTATAGGTGGGAATTCAAGTAGCTCTAGTATTTCTTCCCGCAGATATTTGGTTTGTGATTGAGCAATCCTTACCACTTATTTCTTCATATTCGTACCTTGTTGCTTTATTCATCTACCTTTATCAAAGTGGCTTCTCAACTTAATGGACGTGTCATGATTTACATTGGAATTCATTCATTCATCCTTGTTCGAATGTCTATTGTGAAGACTGTATGTTGCAATTTCTATCCATTGATTCAGCTGGTCTATCTGTCTATCAAGATTCTAACTGATGTCACCCTCTTCAGGATGGCTCCTCCAATGCGTCAGAATCCGGACCGCAATGATGGGGATCAGTCAAACCCTCCGCCACCACCTCCACCTCCGGAGACATGGCAAGCTGTCATGACAGCCATCAACGCCAACACTCAGATGCTTTTGCAACTCTTGCAAGAGCACAACCAAGGTCAAGGCAACCAAGGAAATCAAGGCCAAGGGAATTCCAACAATCAGCCTCAGTTTGCTACCCACAACCAGTTCCTCGCAAACCAGCAGAAGTCTTTCAGCAACTGTGTCGAGGCCACAGACGCCGACGATTGGCTTGTGGACATCTGCAAGTATTTTGAATGTAGCAATGTCAGGCCTGAGGACTTTGTCAAGTTTGCTTCGTTTCAACTCAAGGACCTGTTGGAAATATGCCCTAGAGGCAATAATAAAAGCATTATTATTATTATATTTCCTTGTTCATGATAATTGTCTTTATTCATGCTATAATTGTGTTATCCGGAAATCGTAATACATGTGTGAATAATAGACACCAACATGTCCCTAGTAAGCCTCTAGTTGAGTAGCTCGTTGATCAACAGATAGTCATGGTTTCCTGACTATGGACATTGGATGTCATTGATAACGAGATCACATCATTAGGAGAATGATGTGATGGACAAGACCCAATCCTAAACATAGCATAAGATCGTATAGTTCGTTTGCTAGAGTTTTCCAATGTCAAGTATCTTTTCCTTAGACCATGAGATCGTGTAACTCCCGGATACCGTAGGAGTGCTTTGGGTATACCAAACGTCACAACGTAACTGGGTGACTATAAAGGTAGACTACGGGTATCTCCGAAAGTGTCTGTTGGGTTGACATGGATCAAGACTGGGATTTGTCACTCCGTATGACGGAGAGGTATCACTGGGCCCACTCGGTAATGCATCATCATAATGAGCTCAAAGTGACCAAGTGTCTGGTCACGGGATCATGCATTACGGTACGAGTAAAGTGACTTGCCGGTAACGAGATTGAACGAGGTATTGGGATACCGACGATCGAATCTCGGGCAAGTAACATATCGATTGACAAAGGGAATTGCATACGGGGTTGATTGAATCCTCGACATCGTGGTTCATCCGATAAGATCATCGTGGAGCATGTGGGAGCCAACATGGGTATCCAGATCCCGCTGTTGGTTATTGACCGGAGAGTCGTCTCGGTCATGTCTGCTTGTCTCCCGAACCCGTAGGGTCTACACACTTAAGGTTCGGTGATGCTAGGGTTGTGAAGATATGTATATGCAGTAACCCGAATGTTGTTCGGAGTCCTGGATGAGATCCCGGACGTCACGAGGAGTTCCGGAATGGTCCGGAGGTAAAGAATTATATATAGGAAGTGCTGTTTCGGCCATCGGGACAAGTTTCGGGGTTATCGGTATTGTACCGGGACCACCGGAGGGGTCCCGGGGGCCCACCGGGTGGGGCCACCTGTCCCGGGGGGCCACATGGGCTGTAGGGGGTGCGCCTTGGCCTAAATGGGCCAAGGGCACCAGCCCCACTAGGCCCATGCGCCTAGGGTTTCCATGGGGGAGGAGTCCCACTAGTGGAAGGCACCCCGAGGTGCCTTGGGGGGGAGGGAAGCCTCCCCTTGGCCGCCGCACCTAGGAGATTGGATCTCCTAGGCTGCGCACCACCCCCCCTTGTCCCTCCTATATATAGTGGGGGAGAGGAGGGACTTGATACACCAGCCCCTGGCGCCTCCCTCTCTCCCCGTTACGTCTCTCTCTCGTAGTATAGGCGAAGCCCTGCTACTGTGACGCCCTGCATCCACCACCACGCCGTCGTGCTGCTGGATCTTCATCAACCTCTCCTTCCCCCTTGCTGGATCAAGAAGGAGGAGACGTCTCCCGTCCCGTACGTGTGTTGAACGCGGAGGTGCCGTCCGTTTGGCGCTTGGTCATCGGTGATTTGGATCACGTCGTGTTCGACTACATCATCACCGTTCTTTGAACGCTTCCGCACGCGATCTACAAAGGTATGTAGATGCATCTGATGACTCGTTGCTAGATGAACTCCTAGATGGATCTTGGTGAAACGAGTAGGAAATTTTTTGTTTTCTGCAACGTTCTCCAACAGTGGCATCATGAGCTAGGTCTATGCGTAGTTCTTCTTGCGCGAGTAGAACACAATTTGTTGTGGGCGTAGATTTGTCAACTTTCTTGCCGCCACTAGTCTTATCTTGCTTCAGCGGTATTGTGGGATGAAGCGGCCCGGACCAACCTTACACGTACGCTTACGTGAGACCGGTTCCACCGACTAACATGCACTAGTTGCATAAGGTGGCTGGCGGGTGTCTGTCTCTCCCACTTTAGTTGGAGCGGATTCGATGAACAGGGTCCTTATGAAGGGTAAATAGAAGTTGACAAATCACGTTGTGGCTTTAACGTAGGTAAGAAGACGTTCTTGCTAGAACCCTAATTCAGCCACGTAAAACTTGCAACAACAATTAGAGGACGTCTAACTTGTTTTTGCAGCAAGTGGTTTGTGATATGATATGGCCAAAGTTGTGATGAATGATGAATGATCTATATGTGATGTATGAGATGTTCATGCTATTGTAATAGGAATCACGACTTGCATGTCGATGAGTATGACAACCGGCAGGAGCCATAGGAGTTGTCTTTATTCTTTTATATGACCTGCGTGTCATTGAGAAACGCCATGTAAATTACTTTACTTTATTGCTAAACGCATTAGCCATAGTAGTAGAAGTAATAGTTGGCGAGCAACTTCATGGAGACACGATGATGGAGATCATGATGATGGAGATCATGGTGTCAAGCCGGTGACAAGATGATCATGGAGCCCCAAGATGGAGATCAAAGGAGCTATGTGATATTGGCCATATCATGTCACGTTTATTATATGATTGCATGTGATGTTTATCATGTTTTTGCATCTTGTTTACTTAGAACGACGGTAGTAAATAAGATGATCCCTCATAACAATTTCAAGAAGTGTTCTCCCCTAACTGTGCACCGTTGCTAAAGTTCGTCGTTTCGAAGCACGCCGTGATGATCGGGTGTGATAGATCCTTACGTTCACATACAACGGGTGTAAGATAGTTTTACACATGCAAAACACTTAGGGTTAACTTGACGAGCCTAGCATGTACAGACATGGCCTCGGAACACAGAAGATCGAAAGGTCGAGCATGAGTCGTATAGAAGATACGATCAACATGAAGATGTTCACCGACGTTGACTAGTCCGTCTCACGTGATGATCGGACATGGTCTAGTTAACTCGGATCATGTAATACTTAGATGACTAGAGGGATGTCTAATCTAAGTGGGAGTTCATTAATAATTTGATTAGATGAACTTAATTATCATGAACTTAGTCTAAAATCTTTGCAATATGTCTTGTAGATCAAATGGCCAACGTAGTCCTCAACTTCAACGCGTTCCTAGAGAAAACCAAGCTGAAAGACGATGGCAGCAACTATATGGACTGGGTCCGGAACCTGAGGATCATCCTCATAGCTGCCAAGAAAGATTATGTCCTACAAGCACCGCTAGGTGAAGCTCCCGTCCCACAGAACCAAGACGTTATGAATGCTTGGCAGACACGTGTTGACGACTACTCCCTCGTTCAGTGCGGCATGCTTTACAGCTTAGAGCCAGGGCTCCAAAAGCGTTTTGAGAGACATGGAGCATATGAGATGTTCGAAGAGCTGAAAATGGTTTTTCAAGCTCATGCCCGGATCGAGAGATATGAAGTCTCCGATAAATTCTTCAGCTGTAAGATGGAGGAAAATAGTTCTGTCAGTGAGCACATACTCACTATGTCTGGGTTACATAACCGCTTGTCTCAGCTGGGAGTTAATCTCCCGGATGATGCGGTCATTGAAAGAATCCTCCAGTCGCTTCCACCAAGCTACAAGAGCTTTGTGATGAACTTCAACATGCAGGGGATGCAAAAGACCATTCCTGAGTTATTCTCGATGCTGAAATCAGCGGAGGTAGAAGTCAAGAAGGAACATCAAGTGTTGATGGTCAATAAAACCACTAAGTTCAAGAAAGGCAAGGGTAAAAAGAACTTCAAGAAGGACGGCAAGGAGGTTGCCGCGCCTGGCAAGCAAGCTGCCGGGAAGAAGCCAAAGAATGGACCCAAGCCTGAGACGGAGTGCTTTTATTGCAAAGGGAAGGGTCACTGGAAACGGAACCGCCCCAAATACTTAGCGGACAAGAAGGCCGGCAACACCAAAGGTATATTTGATATACATGTAATTGATGTGTACCTTACTAGTACTCGTAGTGACTCCTGGGTATTTGATACCGGTGCCGTTGCTCATAGTTGTAACTCACAGCAGGAGCTGCGGAATAAACGGAGACTGGCTAAGGACGAGGTGACGATGCGCGTCGGGAATGGTTCCAAGGTCGATGTGATCGCCGTCGGCACGCTGCCTCTACCTTTACCTACGGGATTAGTTTTAAACCTCAATAATTGTTATTTAGTGCCAGCTTTGAGCATGAACATTGTATCGGGATCTCGTTTAATTCGAGATGGCTACTCATTTAAATCTGAGAATAATGGTTGTTCCATTTATATGAGAGATATGTTTTATGGTCATGCTCCTATGGTAAATGGTTTATTCTTAATGAATCTCGAGCGTATTGCTACACATATTCATAGTCTGAGTACCAAAAGATGTAAAGTTGATAATGATAGTCCCACATACTTGTGGCACTGCCGCCTTGGTCACATAGGTGTCAAACGCATGAAGAAGCTCCATGCAGATGGACTTTTAGAGTCTCTTGATTATGAATCATTTGACACGTGCGAACCATGCCTCATGGGTAAAATGACCAAGACTCCATTCTCAGGAACAATGGAGCGAGCAACCAACTTATTGGAAATCATACATACTGATGTGTGCGGTCCAATGAGTGTTGAGGCTCGCGGTGGCTATCGTTATGTTCTCACCCTCACTGATGACTTGAGTAGATACGGGTATGTCTACTTAATGAAACACAAGTCTGAGACCTTTGAAAAGTTCAAGGAATTTCAGAGTGATGTTGAGAATCAACGTGACAGAAAAATCAAGTTCCTACGATCAGATCGTGGAGGAGAATACTTGAGTCATGAGTTTGGCACACACTTAAGAAAATGTGGAATAGTTTCACAGCTCACGCCGTCTGGAACACCTCAGCGTAACGGTGTGTCCGAACGTCGTAATCGCACTCTATTAGATATGGTGCGATCTATGATGTCTCTTACCGATTTACCGCTATCTTTTTGGGGCTATGCTTTAGAGACTGCCGCATTCACTTTAAATAGGGCTCCGTCGAAATCCGTTGAGACGACACCGTATGAATTATGGTTTGGGAAGAAACCTAAGCTGTCGTTTCTAAAAGTTTGGGGCTGCGATGCTTATGTCAAGAAACTTCAACGTGAGAAGCTCGAACCCAAGTCGGAAAAATGCGTCTTCATAGGATACCCTAAAGAAACTATTGGGTATACCTTCTACCTCAGATCCGAAGGCAAGATCTTTGTTGCCAAGAACGGACTCTTTCTAGAGAAAGAGTTTCTCTTGAAAGAAGTAAGTGGGAGGAAAGTAGAACTTGATGAAGTATTGCCTCTTGAACCGGTAAATGGCGCAACTCAAGAAAATGTTCCTGAGGTGCCTGCACCGACTAGAGAGGAAGTTGTTCATGATGATCAAGATACTTCTGATCAAGCTCCTACTGAAATTCGAAGGTCCACAAGGACACGTTCCGCACCAGAGTGGTACGGCAACCCTGTCTTGGAAATCATGTTGTTAGACAACGGTGAACCTTCGAACTATGAAGAAGCGATGGCGGGCCCGGATTCCGACAAATGGCTGGAAGCCATGAAATCCGAGATAGGATCCATGTATGAAAACGAAGTATGGACTTTGACTGACTTGCCCGTTGAACGGCGAGCCATACAAAATAAATGGATCTTTAAGAGGAAGACTGACGTGGATGGTAATGTGACCATCTATAAAGCTAGGCTTGTCGCTAAGGGTTATCGACAAGTTCAAGGGGTTGACTACGATGAGACTTTCTCACCGGTAGCGAAGCTGAAGTCCGTCCGAATCATGTTAGCAATTGCCGCATTTTATGATTATGAAATTTGGCAAATGGACGTCAAAACGGCATTCCTTAATGGTTTCCTTAAGGAAGAATTGTATCTGATGCAGCCGGAAGGTTTTGTCGATCCTAAGAATGCTGACAAGGTGTGCAAGCTCCAACGCTCGATTTATGGGCTGGTGCAAGCATCTCGGAGTTGGAACATTCGCTTTGATGAGATGATCAAAGCGTTTGGGTTTACGCAGACTTATGGAGAAGCCTGCGTTTACAAGAAAGTGAGTGGGAGCTCTGTAGCATTTCTCATACTATATGTAGATGACATACTTTTGATGGGAAATGATATAGAACTCTTGGACAGCATTAAGGCCTACTTGAATAAAAGTTTTTCAATGAAGGACCTTGGAGAAGCTGCTTATATATTAGGCATCAAAATCTATAGAGATAGATCGAGACGCCTCATAGGTCTTTCACAAAGCACATTCCTTGATAAGATATTGAAGAAGTTCAATATGGATCAATCCAAGAAAGGGTTCTTGCCTGTTTTGCAAGGTGTGAAATTGAGCTCGGCTCAATGCCCGACCACGGCAGAAGATATAGAAGAGATGAGCGTCATCCCCTATGCATCAGCCATAGGTTCTATTATGTATGCCATGCTGTGTACCATACCTGATGTAAACCTTGCCGTAAGTTTGGTAGGTAGGTACCAAAGTAATCCTGGCAAGGAACACTGGACAGCGGTCAAGAATATCCTGAAGTACCTGAAAAGGACTAAGGAAATGTTTCTCGTTTATGGAGGTGACGAAGAGCTCGTCGTAAAGGGTTACGTCGACGCTAGCTTCGACACAGATCTGGATGACTCTAAGTCACAAACCGGATACGTGTATATTTTGAATGGTGGGGCAGTAAGCTGGTGCAGTTGCAAGCAAAGCGTCGTGGCGGGATCTACATGTGAAGCGGAGTACATGGCAGCCTCGGAGGCAGCACATGAAGCAATATGGGTGAAGGAGTTCATCACCGACCTAGGAGTCATACCCAATGCGTCGGGGCCAATCAAGCTCTTCTGTGACAACACTGGAGCTATTGCTCTTGCCAAGGAGCCCAGGTTTCACAAGAAGACAAGGCACATCAAGCGTCGCTTCAACTCCATTCGTGAAAATGTTCAAGATGGAGACATAGAGATTTGTAAAGTACATACGGACCTGAATGTAGCAGATCCGTTGACTAAACCTCTCCCTAGAGCAAAACATGATCAACACCAGAATTCCATGGGTGTTCGATTCATCACAATGTAACTAGATTATTGACTCTAGTGCAAGTGGGAGACTGTTGGAAATATGCCCTAGAGGCAATAATAAAAGCATTATTATTATTATATTTCCTTGTTCATGATAATTGTCTTTATTCATGCTATAATTGTGTTATCCGGAAATCGTAATACATGTGTGAATAACAGACACCAACATGTCCCTAGTAAGCCTCTAGTTGAGTAGCTCGTTGATCAACAGATAGTCATGGTTTCCTGACTATGGACATTGGATGTCATTGATAATGAGATCACATCATTAGGAGAATGATGTGATGGACAAGACCCAATCCTAAACATAGCACAAGATCGTATAGTTTGTTTGCTAGAGTTTTCCAATGTCAAGTATCTTTTCCTTAGACCATGAGATCGTGTAACTCCCGGATACCGTAGGAGTGCTTTGGGTATACCAAACGTCACAACGTAACTGGGTGACTATAAAGGTAGACTACGGGTATCTCCGAAAGTGTCTGTTGGGTTGACATGGATCAAGACTGGGATTTGTCACTCCGTATGACGGAGAGGTATCACTGGGCCCACTCAGTAATGCATCATCATAATGAGCTCAAAGTGACCAAATGTCTGGTCACGGGATCATGCATTACGGTACGAGTAAAGTGACTTGCCGGTAACGAGATTGAACGAGGTATTGGGATACCGACGATCGAATCTCGGGCAAGTAACATATCGATTGACAAAGGGAATTGCATACGGGGTTGATTGAATCCTCGACATCGTGGTTCATCCGATGAGATCATCGTGGAGCATGTGGGAGCCAACATGGGTATCCAGATCCCGCTGTTGGTTATTGACCGGAGAGTCGTCTCGGTCATGTCTGCTTGTCTCCCGAACCCGTAGGGTCTACACACTTAAGGTTCGGTGACGCTAGGGTTGTGAAGATATGTATATGCAGTAACCCGAATGTTGTTCGGAGTCCCGGATGAGATCCCGGACGTCACGAGGAGTTCCAGAATGGTCCGGAGGTAAAGAATTATATATAGGAAGTGCTGTTTCGGCCATCGGGACAAGTTTCGGGGTTATCGGTATTGTATCGGGACCACCGGAGGGGTCCCGGGGGCCCACCGGGTGGGGCCACCTGTCCCGGGGGGGCACATGGGCTGTAGGGGGTGCGCCTTGGCCTACATGGGCCAAGGGAACCAGCCCCACTAGGCCCATGCGCCTAGGGTTTCCATGGGGGAGGAGTCCCACTAGTGGAAGGCACCCCGAGGTGCCTTGGGGGGGAGGGAAACCTCCCCTTGGCCGCCGCACCTAGGAGATTGGATCTCCTAGGCTGCGCACCACCCCCCCTTGGCCCTCCTATATATAGTGGGGGAGAGGAGGGACTTGATACACCAGCCCCTGGCGCCTCCCTCTCTCCCCGTTACGTCTCTCTCTCGTAGTATAGGCGAAGCCCTGCTACTGTGACGCCCTGCATCCACCACCACGCCGTCGTGCTGCTGGATCTTCATCAACCTCTCCTTCCCCCTTGCTGGATCAAGAAGGAGGAGACGTCTCCCGTCCCGTACATGTGTTGAACGCGGAGGTGCCGTCCGTTCGGCGCTTGGTCATCGGTGATTTGGATCACGTCGTGTTCGACTACATCATCACCGTTCTTTGAACGCTTCCGCACGCGATCTACAAAGGTATGTAGATGCATTTGATGACTCGTTGCTAGATGAACTCTTAGATGGATCTTGGTGAAACGAGTAGGAAATTTTTTGTTTTCTGCAACGTTCCCCAACAGGACCAAGCTGCTGAGTGGTATCAACAATATAGAGATTCCATAGGAGGTCGTGTGATTACCTGGGATGATTTCCGCCGAGACTTCAAAGCTCATCATATCCCACCAAGTGTTGCTGAGAGCAAGCGTGAGGAGTTCTGCCGTGGAATTGTCACGGCAGATGTCCTAGTGAAAGGACTTAGTCGTGGAGCCATCGCAACTAGGAAGCTTAAAGGGGTTAATCGGGACAAAGGACACGAGAGGTTTATACTGGTTCGGCCCCTTGCGGTGAAGGTAAAGCCTAGTCCAGTTGTTGTGGTATTGCTAGGTTTCGATGACCAAGGAGCGAAATACGCTAGCTTGGCTCTCGACCTGTTGTTTCTTGCCCTAAGCCGCTGTCGGGTCGTCCCCTTATATACACAGGTTGACCCCGGCGGCCTATAGAGTCCCGGCCGGCTCATACAACGTGTCCGGCTTGGTAACGTCTTTTACATGCCTTACTTTACAAGTCTTATCATACATGGCGGTTTATAATTACGGGCCTTAAGCCGCCTCTGGGCTTGGGCCTACTACAAGCCTTATCATGAACCGTCGCCCTGTATACTCGTTGGGCTTCTTTTAAGTAAACGCCATGGTGATTGACCCGACCCCTCCTGGGTGGGTCATACCTGGTAGTTATATCCCCAACATTAGGCCCCAGGTTGATTTGAAATTTGTTCTTGTCAATCTCCAACACTTAGATGAAATCCATCTTCTGCTGCTTGTAAAAGCTCTGGAACCCGCCATGACGTCATCTTCAGAAAATTTGGAAACCCGCCACGACGTCATCTGTAACGGATCCTTATCTTAAATGGGTTCCGAAAATTGAGGCATCCATTTAGCTGGATAATCATTACTTTTAGCCTTCCTCAATTTTTGCGCCTGCCAGTTCACCTGTCTCCTTATAAATAGGCATGGCCGGTCCTTCCTCTTAGCTTGTCCAGAGAACGGCGGTGACCCTCCGCAGTAGATCTGCATCCATAAGTTCTTACCTTTCCGCACCTTTAGATCCGCATTAGGGTTGCAAGTTCATCGTTGTTCTTCGCTGTTCATCGCAGATTCCTTGCAGTTTCTCCACCGTACCCTCATTTGATCTAAAAGAAGTATAAAGCCTACGCGGTAGTTGTTTTGCATCCATTTCAGATGCTAGCAGATCCCTTTCTCGTGTACAAAGGCCTCTTTAGAACTGACAAACTCCTCTGCGCTGGTTTTTTAGGTCTAGATTTATTTTTTTCTTTTTTTGAACCAGCTTGATCCAAAATAATAGCAATAACTTGTGAAACTTGTTTATCTCAGTACTTAGCCAATTCTGTCTCAGACAACCTTCAAATATCTTTAGCCATGGCGGCTTATCATACCGGCTCATTTCTCTTTCATATCTCATTAGCCCTTACTTAAGCCGCCATTACTCATCTGTACTATCATCATTTAACCTGTAATGCCACCAATAATTTGAACTAGCAAATCACTTTCTTTTCAGCTTGTCCTTTTTTCATCACGCCGTCAAAAGCGCCAACAGTCTGCAACTGGGTCCCTTCCACAGTTATGGATGACACCTTGAAAGATTTTGTCACCATTGGATATTTGCCGGAGAAGACCATTATGTCCTATCGTGCTCCTGACCCGGCCAAAGAACGACCTCAGCCCAAAGACGCTGAAGTTATCATCTTTACTGACCACATGAATCGGGGTTTTTCACCACCCGGCTCAAATTTCTTTAGAGACGTTCTGCATTTTTTCAAGGTTCATCCACAAGATCTTGGACCCAACTCCATATCCAACATCTGCAATTTCCAAGTTCTCTATGAGGTTTATCTTCAAGAAGAACCGACCGTTGAACTCTTCAGAGAGTATTTCTATCTAAACCGCCAGAATGAATGCACCAACAGTCCTAGCTTGGAACTTGGTGGAATTTTGATTCAGCGCCGACAGGGCGCTGTCTTTCCCTTAGTAGTCTTACCAAGCCATCCCAAGGATTGGAACCAAAACTTGGTTTTACTGCAAAGACACTTCACCAGCTGATGAAAAGCCACTGCCGGGTTATCGCGTGGAGCGTCTTGACTCTAAGTTTGTGCTCCCTGACAAGCTGACTGCCCCTGAATGCAAGAAGCTCATACCATCCATCAAAAGGATTCAAGATTTATTGGGAAACGGCTTAACTGGAGTTGACCTGATCCATTGCTGGATCGCATGGCGGGTCATCCCTCTGAGCCACTGATCCAACTTGATGTATAAATATGGCGGAGGCCCAGATGACCCTCTGCGTCATAGTTCTGTACAACTGACTGAAGAGGACATTTTTGCAATGTCAACCATCCTCGTGAACGGAAAATACGAGGACTGTAGTAAAGTTGGATTAAATCCTTTCTCCAAACTTAACCGGCACCAGAGGTAAATCCCCTTGACCCCCTTTTGCTTTCAGTAGTTAAGTACTTGCATGAATTTTAACTTGTTATTTGCCTATAGGCCGAATCTGACTTCTGGAAGGCCAAATATGATCATGAAGCCGCCAAGAAGGCTAGAGCCGCTGCCATAGCAGCCAAGAAGACAACCCAAAAGTCCAAGAAGAAAAAGACTGCTTCTAATATGTTCAAGCTGTATGATGTTTCTGAGTTGAAGGTAGCCCTTGACTCCCTTGGCCTATTTTTTAACAACCTTATTGACACTGACTATTGCCAGGACGACACGGGGGCCAGGCAGGCAGTAGAAGAAGAGGTAACTATTTCCTCCGACACAGAACCTTTGCCAAGACCGAAACCTTGACTGGTAACCCAGAAAGTAAGGTTTTCACACCCTTTGGCTTATTTGGATCCTCATTTTCTTTTGAAAAAGCAGCAACATGAGAGCCACCGTCAGGCCCGGACTGATGACGACAATGAACTGCCCTCCGGCTTACCAAAAACTCCTCGAAAACGCCAGAATGAGGTTTCTTTCACCTTTGTCTCTTGCTTTTATCAATGAATCTATTTCATTACTCTCTTAACTTTATTTTACTTTTGCAGGAGGTTTCTCGCTCTTCTGGCAATTCTTCACAAACTCAATTCCCGGCTTTCAAGACTGCCCCTGGGTAAGGGAAATTATCTTTCTTCTACATCTTTAAGTCTGCATCATTATACTAACTCATGAAATCCTTCTTAGTGGTCAAGCGAAGTCCAAGAAAGCCAAGGTGGCTAAGCCGGCGGAAGACCCGAAAGACCCTGCTCCTGAACTGGCAATACCAACTCCTCCTGAACAATCTGAAGCACCGGAAGACCCTGCTGTCCACGTTCAATCAGACCCTCCTGAGCCGTCAGTTGATGAGACCATTATCAATCCGTCTACCGCTGAGCCATCTAGCTCAGCTAACCCGCCGACGACTTCTGACAATGATGTCTTAATTACTGGTAGTCGATTCGTTGAGCTGGGCAACCCAACTGTACTGGCCCGGCACTCTGCCAAGCAAGAGGCTTTAGAAAGGCAGAAGGTGCGGTTTGATGTCTCTCACTATGCTCACCTGAATGTTAGTGAAGTGCTATCTGGATACCTCAGTCATGTGCATTCCAGCCGTGACTCGGAAATTGAGATGGTCAAGCAACTGCAACTGAAATATGAGGTACGTTCTCCGGATTTCACTATCTTACATATGCTCTGCCAGCCCCCAAGTCTCCGGATTATGATGAACCTGAATGATCTGTAGACTTGTGATATAGGTTGATGCAATGTCTTAGATTTTCCTTAAGTCCAGCATAAATTTCACCTGTAGTCCCCAAGGGCCAGCTCAATTTATCATGAATGAGCAGGTACTTGACTTCATAACTGTCTTGAATCAGTCCAAACAAATAGTGTGATCCGGCTCAACATGAAAAAAACTTTCTTAATATCATGCATTAGCCCCCAAGTGCCAAGCGTTGTTACTTGTAAAACACTTGGGACTTTAAACATAGAAGAGCCATTTTGCATTTTAAAAAATTGCTTTGGCAGACATTAGCCCCCAAGTGCCGAGTGGTGTTGCGTTGCAAAGCACTTGGAACATTAATCATTATAACCTTTATTGAAATAAATTTTAACACACCTGTGCATGTTTGTAGACCGCCCTAACTGAATTGGGTTCTCAATTGACTGATGCAAAGACCCTGCTGGCGGATCAAGAGGCGGAGATAAAGAACGCTGACTCCAAACTCCAGTTGAGCCTCTGTAAAGCGGAAAAACTGAAGACCAGTTTTGATGGAGAGAAGAAATCCTGGGCCAATGAGAAAACCTTGCTGATACAGCGTGCTGAGACAGCGGAGGCGGCTCTCAAGGAGGTTACCACGGAGCTCACCGGCTTAAAAAACCGTGTGTCTCAGATGGTCTCTGCAATCTTTGGTGAGTCATTTGCATTAGTTACTTGCACTTTATTTTTGCCAGAAATATAAGCCGCCTTCCTAACCTTTTTAAAATACTCATAGGTCCATGGAGCAACAATCTGAGTCAAAACAGCGTGACAAAACTCAAGGCGGTTTACACCTTGGTGGAACAACTGTATACTGGGGCTCAACGGGTGCTTGCTATTATCTCCCCAGCCAACCAAGGACCCAACCTCTTGAGTGACGTTTTGAAGAAGTTATCTATTTTACCCGCCAGATTCCAAGAGGTCAAGCGGTCTTGTGCAAGAGCCGGAGCCCTAACTGCCCTAAGCCGCTCCAAAGCCTGGGTGCCGGAGCTAGACCTGGTGGACGTAGCCAAGGGGTATCTCCGTTTGAAGGAAGACGGGACTTTATTTGATCAAGATGACTTTGTTGCTTGTGTGAGGGGAGTTCGTCCTCATGCTACCATCCTTGGTGAGGAAACCAACATTGATAAATATCAGCCGGGTTTTGATGTTGATAATAAGAAGATGGCGACTCCCTCGTGTAAAGTGACAGATCTTATCCCGCCGGTTTGCCAACACACCTTTGCCCCAGAAATTGACCCGGCTGGCCTAATTGACGATGAAGCTGAGTTCATTGCTATGGATGGCTTTGATTGGTCCAAGCCCAGCTTCCAACCAGTGGAGGGAGGTTAACCGGCGAGGGAGGATTCATAACCGTCCGAATAATCCGGCCAAGACTTAATAAACTGGCCTTGGCTTGACATCTGCTTTAGGAGAGAAAACAATTTTAACCTTTTGGGCTCTCAATGCCTTGTAATAGGTTAGCTTGAAAACTGCATGTTTTTCCTATGCCGTCGTGCATATGATGTTGCATATGACTGTTTTACCCGTCATGTCAATATATGCATTATATCCTTTATCACATATGTAGTGTTTAAATCTGTTCCTGTATGCAAAAGATGAAAAAACTGTCCCGGCGGTTTATCGCTGGACGGGTCAAAACACCCGATACATAACTATGAATTTATCATAGTGGAATAATCAGGACCAGATGTAAAGATAAACAAGGCTGAAAAAGCCTTTGATTAACGAAAAAACACAGATAAGTCTGTTTGTGAACGACAATGTCATACATGTATTCTTTGATTCTGAACTGCCGGCTTATATGACCCGGACAGTAAGATTGACAACCCAATATTTGTAGAAGTCAATACCTCCATATGCCTGGTGATTGTTATACCTTGTCAACTCATTGTCAAATAACCGAGCCGGTTTAAATTGAAACCATACTTACAGTTAGATTTGAGACAACAAAAAACCAGTAAACCAAAATAGTATGTTTCAAACGATGTAAATCGAGCATTAAGAATAATTTGAAGGCTTCTAATTTGAATACGATCAGTAAACCGAACCAAAGGGGTTAAGCTAGGATTCGAATATGATCATGTAGCCCCCATTGGCTTTGGTGTTGCGCTGATCAAGAGGGTACCGACAGCTATGTTCTCTTTGGTTCGAATACGACCTATGTTTGAATAGGAAACCCCCAAATGACCTTGAGAGGTTTTTAACGACCCTGATTCGAATACGATCGAAGTTCGACCCAAAAGGGGTTAAGCTATGATTCAGATACGATCAAAAAGCCCCCTAATGAGTTTGGCTTTGCGCCGATCAAGAGGGTTACGACAGCTATGTTCTCTTTGGTTCGAATACGACCTATGTTTGAAGAGGAACCCCCTGGTGACCATGAGGTTTAACGGCTAGATTCGAATACGATCATGAGCCGGACCAAAAGGGTTAAGCTAGATTCGAATACGATCAGCCCCCAACTAGCTGTTTAAATAATTAGAATAATAAAGATATATGATCAAAAAAGGACAAAGGTCCTGCTTTATTACTTATCATAATATATACAACGTCAAAGTATGTACATTATGAGAGCCGGTGGCTCAAGTGTAGTAAGGTCGAAGATGAGCAATATTCCACGGCCAGCGGGTCTCCTGCTCCGACTTATGTGAGTCTTGGTGCTCTCGAACATCGATAAGGTAATATGACCCGTTGTTTAAGTTCTTGCTGACCACAAAGGGTCCTTCCCAAGGTGGGGATAGCTTGTGTGCATCAGACTGATCCTGGATGAGCCGGAGCACCAGGTCACCTTCTTGAAAGGTTCTGGACTTAACCCGGCGGTTGTGATAACCGCGCAGGTCCTGCTGGTAAATTGCTGATCAGGATGCTGCCAAGTCTCGCTCCTCATCTAGTAAGTCAAGCGCATCCTGTCAGGCTTGCTCGTTATCAGCTTCAATAAGCCGCCACGCGGGGCGAGTCATGACGGTTGTCACTAGGCAGAACTGCCTCTGCTCCATAAACCATGAAGAAAGGCGTATAACCCGTAGACCTGTTAGGGGTAGTATTGATACTCCATATCATAGAAGGTAATTCTTCCACCCAACAACCCGGTGTCCGTTGTAAAGGGACCATAAGCCGGGGTTTTAGACCTTTCAGGATTTCCTGATTGGCACTTTCGGCTTGACCATTGGATTGGGGGTGAGCTACTGATGAAACATCAAGTCGGATATGCTCCCATTAACAGAACTCTTCCATGTCTCCTTGGGACAAGTTGGTGCCATTGTCAGTGATAATGCTATGTGGAAAGCCAAAATGAAAGATCACCTTCTTCATGAATTGAACCGCCATGGAAACATCACACTTACTGACCGGCTCTGCCTCAACCCATTTTGTGAACTTGTCCACTGCCACCAAAAGGTGCGTCTTCTTATATTTAGACCTTTTGAAAGGTCCAACCATGTCAAGCCCCCATACTGCAAACGGCCAAGTGATTGGAATCATCCGCAATTCTTGAGCCGGCAAGTGTGCTCGTCGTGCAAATTTTTGACACCCATCGCACCTACTGACCAGATCCTCCGCATGAGCGTGAGCCGTTAGCCAGTAAAAACCACAACGGAAAGATTTGGCCACAAGAGACTTTTAACCGGCATGATGACCACAATCTCCTTCATGGTTCTCACGAAGAATTTCTTAACCTTCTTCAGGAGAGACACAACGTTGAAACGCTCCGGTGACACCGCAATGATACAACTCACCATTGGAAATTGTCATTGACTTAGACCGCCAGGTTATCTGTCAAGCCAAGGTCTCATCCTCCGACAACTCACCCCGGGTCATGTAAGCCAAATATGGCACTGTCCATTCTGGAATGACATGAAGAGCCACCACCAATTATGCTTCTGGGTCTGGAATAGCCAAGTCCTCTTCTATAGGCAACTTGGCAGAAGGGTTATGCAGGACATCTAAAAAGGTGTTAGGCGGTACCGGCTTACGCTGAGATCCCAACCGGCTTAAAGCATCGGCCACTTCATTCTTTCTGCGGTCAATGTGCTCCACCTGATAACCCTTGAAGTGTCCAGCAACAGTGTCAACCTCACGGCGATAAGCCGCCATGAGAGGGTCCTTTGACTCCCACTTGCCTGATACTTGCCGAGCCACCAGATCTGAGTCGCCAAGGCACCGTACACGGCTTAAACTCATCGCTCTAGCCATTCGAAGCCCATGGAGTAAGGCCTCATACTCAGCTACATTGTTAGTACAAGGAAACATCAATCACAACACATCACAAAATTTGTCACCTCGAGGAGAAGTTAAAACAACTCCAGCCCCCGAGCCTTCCAATTGTCTGGACCCATAAAAATGAATCGTCCAATATATGTTGTCTGGCTTCTCTTCAGGTATCCGCAACTCTGTCCAATCATTAATGAAGTCCACCAGTGCTTGAGATTTGATGGCAGTACGTGGCACATACTTTAAACCGGCCCACTTGGCAACTCGTCCTATGGCTTCTCTATTTTGAATAATATCTCCTAAAGGAGCAGAGCTAACCATAGTGATAGGATGACCCTGAAAGTAATGCTTAAGCTTCCGGCTTGCCATGAACACCCCATAAACAAGCTTCTGCCAATGTGGATATCTCTGTTTGGACTCAATGAGCACTTCACTGACGTAATAAACCGGCCGTTGAACCGGATGTTCCTTGCCAGCCTCCTTGCGCTCGACAACAATGGCCACACTGAAAGCACGTGTGTTAGCAGCCACATATAACAACAGTGGCTCCTTCTCAACCGGAGCAGCAAGAACCGGCGGTTCGGCGAGCTGTATTTTTAGATCTTCAAAGGCAGAATTAGCAGCGTCACTCCAAACAAAATCATCCGTCTTCTTCATCATTTGATACAACGGCATAACCTTCTCACCCAACTGGCTTATGAACCGGCTCAAAGCTGCAACGCGACCCGACAACCGCTGAACGTCATTGATGGACGCCGGTTTAGCCAAAGATGTAATCGCCTTAATTTTTCCGGATTAGCCTCAATGCCTCTGTTAGACACCAAAAAGCCCAAAAGCTTGCTAGCTGGGACTCAAAAACGCACTTGGCCGGGTTAAGCATCATCTTGTAGACCCGGAGGTTATCAAAGGTTTCCTTCAGATCTGCTACCAAGGTTCCCTTCTCTCTGGATTTCACCACTATATCGTCCACATAAGCATGAACATTATGCCCAATCTGAGTATGAAGGAAATTCTATACACACCGCTGATAAGTTGCCTGGGCACTCTTAAGCCCAAAAGGCATAGACACATAGCAGAAGGCTCCAAATGGAGTAATGAAAGCCGTCTTCTCCTGGTCCTTAACTGCCATTTTGATCTGATGATAGCCATAATAAGCATCCAAAAAGCTCAAACGCTCACAACCCGTCGTAGCATCAATGATTTGATCAATACGAGGGAGAGCAAAAGGATCAGTCGGACAAGCTTTGTTTAAATCTGTGTAATCCACACACATACGCCACGTGCCGTTCTTTTTTAGCACAAGCACCGGGTTAGCCAACCACTCTGGGTGAAAAACTTCAATAATAAACCCGGCTGCCAAGAGCCGGGCCACCTCTTCTCCAATAGCCTTACGCCTTTCCTCGTTGAACCGCCGAAGAAACTTCCTGACCGGCTTAAACTTGGGGTAAATATTGAGAGTGTGCTCAATGAGTTCTCTCGGTACACCCGACATGTCAGAAGGCTTCCATGCAAAGATGTCCTGGTTCTCACTGATGAACTCGATGAGCGCGCTTTCCTATTTGGGATCCAAGTTAGCACTGATAATGAATTGTTTGGATGAGTGGCCAGGCACAAAATCAATCATCTTGGTATCTCTTTTCTGGTGCCGTTGTCAGGGAGTGTAGCGCCTTTGGTAGGTGGAATTTGGTAAGGAAAAATTTATATAGTGTGCTGAAATTTACTGTCACTTGTTACTATGGGAAGTAATTCTCTGAGGGGCTTGTTCGGGGTGTCTTCACCCCGTCCAGTAGAGCAAAGAGTTGCTCCTCAACCTACTGAACCTATTGAAAATGAAACTCCTTTTGAATTTCCTTCGGGTATGATGGAAAAACTGCTAGCTAACCCTTTTACAGGAGATGTAACGAAGCATCCTGATGAGCACTTAATATATGCGGATGAAGTTTGTGGATTATTTAAGCTTGCAGGTATACCCGATGATGTTGCTAAGAAGAAGGTCTTCCCTTTATCTTTGAAGGGAGATGCATTGATATGGTATAGGCTATGTGATGCTATGAGATCATGGGACTATAAAAGATTGAAGTTGGAATTTCATCAAAAGTATTACCCTATGCATCTTGTTCATCGTGATCGCAGTTATATATATAATTTCTGGCCTCGCGAAGGAGAAAGCATCTCTCAAGCTTGGGGGAGGCTTAAATCAATGTTATATTCATTCCCCAATCATGAGCTCTCAAGAGAAATGATCATTCAAAATTTTTATGCTCGGCTTTCTGAAAACAGTCGCACCATGCTCGACACTTCTTGTGCTGGCTCTTTTATGATGAAGACTATTGAATTCAGATGGAATTTATTTAATAGAATTAAACGCAACTCTGAAGATTGGGACCTCGATGAAGGTAAGGATTCAGGTATGACACCTAAGTTTGATTGTGTTAAATCTTCTATGGACACTGATATTTTCCATAAGTTTAGCACTAAATATGGACTTGACTCTGAGATAGTAGCTTCTTTCTGTGAATCTTTTGCTACTTATGTTGATCTCCCTAAGGAGAAGTGGTTTAAATATCATCCTCCCATAGAAGTAAAAGTAGCTACACCTATTAAAGTTGAAGAAAAGACTGTCACTTATAATGATCCTATTGTTCCTACTTCTTATATTGAGAAACCACCTTTCCCTGTTAGAATAAAGGATCATGCTAAAGCTTCAACTGTTGTTCGTAAAAGCAATATTAGAACTTATACACCTCCTGAGCAAGTTAAAGTAGAACCTAATATTGCTATTGTTAAAGATCTCTTGTCTGATAATATTGATGGGCATGTTATTCAGTTCGAAGGTGAAACTGCTAGAATTGCTAAACCTTGTGATAAGGATAAACATAGAAGTGTGGTAGGCATGCCTGTTATTTCTGTTAAAATAGGAGATCATTGTTATCATGGCTTATGTGATATGGGTGCTAGTGCTAGTGTAATACCTATTGACTTATACAAAGAAATTAAGAATGAAATTGCACTTGCTGAGTTAGAAGGTATTGATGTCACAATTAAACTTGCCAATAGAGATACTATTTCACCAATTGGAATTGTTAGAGATGTTGAAGTCTTGTGTGGGAAAACTAAATATCCTGCTGATTTTCTTGTTCTTGGTTCCCCACAAGATAGCTTTTGTCCCATTATATTTGGTAGACCCTTCTTAAATACTGTCAATGCTACCATAGATTGCACTAAGAATGTTGTTACTGTTGGCTTGGATGATATGGTTCATGAGTTTAATTTCTCTAAATTTAGTAAATAACATCATGAGGAAGAATTACCTAGTAAGGATGAAATTATTGGTCTTGCTTCTATTGCCGTACCTCCTAGTGATCCTTTAGAACATTATCTGCTAGACCATGAAAATGATATGTTCATGAATGAAAGAAGGGAAATAGATGAAGTATTCTTTAAACAGGAACCTATTCTGCAACACAATTTGCCTGTTGAAATTTTAGGGGATCCACCTCCACCCAAGGGTGATCCCGTGTTTGAGCTTAAATCGTTGCCTGATAATCTTAAATATGCTTATCTTGATCAAAAGAAGATATATCCTCTTATTATTAGTGCTAACCTTTCAGAGCATGAAGAAGAAAGATTATTGAAAACTCTGAAGAAGCATCATGCTGCTATTGGATATACTCTTGATGATCTTAAGGGCATTAGTCCCACTCTATGTCAACATAAAATAAATTTGGAAGCAGATGCCAAACCAGTTCCTGATCCTCAACGACGTCTGAATCCTAAAATGAAAGAAGTGGTAAGAAAAGAAATACTCAAGCTTCTGGAGGCAGGTATAATCTATCCCGTTGCTGATAGTGAGTGGGCAAGTCCTGTCCATTGTGTCCCTAAGAAGGGAGGTATTACTGTTGTTCCTAATGATAAAGATGAATTGATTCCACAAAGAATTATCACAGGTTATAGGATGGTAATTGATTTCCGTAAATTAAATAAAGCTACTAAGAAAGATCATTACCCCTTACCTTTTATTGATCAGATGCTAGAAAGATTATGCAAACATACACACTATTGCTTTCTAGATGGTTATTCTGGTTTCTCTCAAATACCTGTGTCGGCTAGAGATCAATCAAAGACTACTTTTACATGCCCTTTTGGTACTTTTGCTTATAGACGTATGCCTTTTGGTCTATGTAATGCACCTGCTACCTTTCAAAGATGCATGATGGCTATATTCTCTGACTTTTGTGAAAAGATTTGTGAGGTTTTCATGGACGACTTTTCCGTCTATGGTTCCTCTTTTGATGATTGCTTGAGCAATCTTGATCGAGTTTTGCAGAGATGTGAAGAAACTAATCTTGTCTTGAATTGGGAAAAGTGCCACTTTATGGTTAATGAAGGTATTGTCTTGGGGTACAAAGTTTCTGAAAGAGGTATTGAAGTTGATAAAGCCAAGGTTGATGCTATTGAAAAGATGCCATGTCCCAAGGACATCAAAGATATAAGAAGTTTCCTTGGTCACGCTAGATTTTACAGGAGGTTCATTAAGGACTTCTCAAAAATTTCTCGGCCTCTGACTAATTTATTGCAAAAAGATATACCATTTGTCTTTGATGATGATTGTGTAGAAGCATTTGAAATACTTAAGAAAGCATTAGTCTCTGCACCTGTTGTTCAACCACCTGATTGGAATTTACCCTTTGAAATTATGTGTGATGCTAGTGATTATGATGTAGGTGTTGTTCTAGGGCAAAGCGTTGATAAGAAATTAAATGTTATTCATTATGCTAGTAAGACTCTGGACAATGCTCAAAGAAATTATGCTACTACTGAAAAAGAGCTTTTAGCAGTTGTATTTGCTTGTGATAAGTTCAGATCTTATATTGTTGATTCTAAAGTAACTATTCAAACTGATCATGCTGCTATTAAATATCTTATGGAAAAGAAAGATGCTAAACCTAGACTTATTAGATGGGTTCTCTTGCTACAAGAATTTGATTTGAATATTGTTGATAGAAAGGGAGCTGAGAACCCTGTTGCAGACAACTTGTCTAGGTTAGAAAATGTTCTTGATGACCCATTACCTATTAATGATAGCTTTCCTGATGAACAATTAAATGTTATAAGTACTTCTCGTAGTACTCCATGGTATGCTGATTATGCTAATTATATTGTTGCTAAGTTTATACCACCTAGCTTCACATACCAGCAAAAGAAAAAGTTTTTCTACAATTTAAGACATTACTTTTGGGATGACCCACATCTTTTTAAAGAAGGAGTAGATGGTGTTATTAGACGTTGTGTACCTGAGCATGAACAGGAATAGATCCTACGCAAGTGTCACTCCGAGTCTTATGGAGGACACCACGCTGGAGATAGGACTGCACATAAGGTATTGCAATCTGGTTTTTATTGGCCTACTCTCTTCAAGGATGCCCGTAAGTTTGTCTTGTCTTGTGATGAATGTCAAAGAATTGGTAATATTAGTAGACGTCAAGAAATGCCTATGAATTATTCTCTTGTTATTGAACTGTTTGATGTTTGGGGCTTTGATTATATGGGACCTTTTCCTACCTCTAATGGATACACACATATTTTAGTTCTTGTTGATTACGTTACTAAGTGGGTAGAAGCTATTCCAACTAGTAGTGCTGATCATAACACTTCTATTAAAGTGCTTAAAGAAGTTATTTTCCCGAGGTTTGGAGTCCCTAGATATTTAATGACTGATGGTGGTTCACACTTTATTCATGGTGCTTTCCGTAAAATGCTTGCTAAATATGATGTTAATCATAGAATTGCATCTCCTTATCACCCACAGTCTAGTGGACAAGTAGAGTTGAGCAATAGAGAGCTCAAATTAATTTTGCAAAAGACTGTTAATAGGTCTAGAAAGAATTGGTCCAAGAAACTTGATGATGCATTATGGGCTTATAGAACTGCATATAAAAATCCTATGGGTATGTCTCCATATAAAATGGTTTATGGAAAAGCATGTCACTTACCTCTCGAACTAGAACATAAGGCATATTGGGATATTAAAGAGCTCAACTATGATTTCAAACTTGTCGGTGAAAAGAGGTTATTTGATATTAGCTCACTTGATGAATGGAGAACCCATGCTTATGAAAATGCCTAGTTGTTTAAAGAAAAAGTTAAAAGATGGCATGACAAAAGGATACAAAAGCGTGAGTTTAATGTAGGTGATTATGTATTGCTATACAACTCTCGTTTAAGATTTTTTGCAGGAAAACTTCTCTCTAAATGGGAAGGCCCCTATGTTATCGAAGAGGTCTATCGTTCTGGTGCCATAAAGATCAACAACTTTGAAGGCACAAATCCGAAGGTGGTAAACGGTCAAAGAATGAAACATTATATCTCAGGTAATCCTATAAATGTTGAAACCAATATTATTGAAACTAGTGGAACATTGGATTTGAATGGAATTCGGATATGGAGATCAACAATATGATTATTGATGCTAAACACAGATATAAAATCGACCACTTCATGGAAATCATGATTCTTGGTTGCTGGAGCATATGGAACCAAAGGAATGGGATGATTTTTGAAGGGATACCTTGCTCAATAAATGATTGCAAGATTGACTTTGTCAGATATTTCAAAATGACCATGCTGAGGGCTAAACCCACTCTAAAAGAGGGCATGTCTTCATGGAAAGACAATATTTAATTTTTCAATAATTTCCTTACTTTCCTCCCCCTAGATTGTACCTACTTGGTTGTCGCCCCAACAACCACTTGATTATGTAATTTGGATACTCTCTTTATAAATGAAAATGACTCACAGTAGGGGACTTACCCTACTGTTCTTTGGTCAAAAAAACCGTAACCCCGGAGGAATACATAAGGGACACTTTCCGGAACGTTTCAGACTCCTAAAAGGAATAGGTATGTGGTACGGTAAGTGTCGGTGTCAAAACCGGTGGATCTCGGGTAGGGGGTCCCGAACTGTGCGTCAAGGCCGGATGGTAACAGGAGACAAGGGACACGATGTTTTTACCCAGGTTCGGGCCCTCTCGATGGAGGTAATACCCTACTCCTGCTTGATTAATATTGATGATATGGGTAGTACAAGAGTAGATCTACCACGAGATCAATGAGGCTAAAACCCTAGAAGCTAGCCTATGGTATGATTGTATGTATATGATCTATCGACTAGCCTGGCCTCGGTTTATATAATGCACTAGAGGCCTAGGATAACAAGAGTCCTAGCCGAATGGGCCGGTGGGGAGGAGTCCTTGTCTTGATCGCCAAGTCTTGTGGAATATTCCTTGTATGCGGCAGCTGTCCGAACTGGCCCATGAGTATACGGCCATGGGGGTCCTCGACCCAATCTAATAGATCGGGAGATGACATGGTGAGTACCCCCTAGTCCAGGACACCGTCAGTAGCCCCCTTAACCGGTCTTCAAGTTAGGGACGCTCCTCGATTCTTCCAAACCGTTCTTCATCTTCGGTCGTCAGTCTTGAAAACTGGTTCAACAAATCTTCTCATCTTCGATCTTGAGGATCGCCGAGATGCATTCGACGAGTTTATACGCCGGGTATCCGAGGAGCCCCTTTAAGTTTCCGGCCTTTATCAATGCCTTGTTTATTTTTATGCCACACCTCGGGTTTGAAGTTGTTCCCGGGAGGTAGTGTCCTCTTGCGTCCGAGCTCCAATGCCGGACTGCATTCGAGGTATCTTTTGCAGCCGAGCACCAACGCCGGACCGCTTCCCAGCTCTAATGCCGGAATGTATCCGAGCTCCAACGCCGGACTATGTATCCGAGCTCCAACGCCGGACTATATCTGAGGTGTCGTAAATCACCTTGGTTCAAAGAAGTTTGAAGGAGTTTAGCCGAGCTTAATGCCGGAAATGCCCTCTATGGAGCCAGCCACTAGCGCCCGAGCTTTATGTCGGACTGCTTCCGAGGTGGTGCACCACCCCGACTGTGGGCCGATTTTTTGTTAATATTTTTTATTATTGCAATTTATTCTCTGCCGAGATATATAGCCAGTAGCCCTCAAGGTGTGTATCGGTCTAAAACCCGAGATGCACCTGAAGGATGACGTAAGACCGTTGATCCTAGTAGCCGCTGAGACACAGGTTGATTTGCAAAATCGGCCTGAGGATCAAGTCCAAGCTTGGCAGAATACTTCGGGACACTAAAAGCGGCGTGCTCAGTCCTCGAGACTCAGGTTGGGTGCGGCCGACCAACCTGAGGATCAAAATCTCCTCGGAAACTATATTGCACATAAAATTTTCTGCATTGGACAAACAATGCAGTAGCCCCCGAGACACTGGTCGGGTGGTAACACCAGATCAGGGGATCAATGTGCCCCTTTAATATTTGTAAATAATAAGCCTGAAGCCCAGTAGCCCCGAGTCTTAATACGGGCACGAGTGGCCGAATTAAGGATCAATATCCATAGTAAAATCACAAATTATGTGTAATGACTCTATGTATCCAAGTACTTTACGTCATTAATGCTCGGATCCGCATTGTACAAAACTTTGTTGACCGACCATCGGCTTCCACCTCCTCGGCCAGTAGCCGAGGAGTGTTTGTCCTACTTTATAAAGCCTTTATGAGGGCAAAGATTTACAACAAACAAGGCAATCTGGCCATATAGTTTTATAAACAAAGGTACGCAGAGAGTTATATCACTGTTTAACAGAAGAAATGTCTTCCAAAGAAAATAGTCCCGCTATCAGTTCCTTTCTTTGGGTTGTCATGCTAAGCATGATCATGAAACCTTAGCTCTAATGTAAGAGCAAAATATTGAGGATTTAGTTTGGGAGGCCAGTTAATAGCCCCCGGTAGTGTTCGGCGACAGTCCGGGTCAAGCCGTAAACACTTCGGCCAATGTTATGAACGGCCCATCATTTAACATAGTCATCGGATCGCTGACCAGTTTACGCTTATTGTGAAAGTCATTTTTCGGCTTTCTCCACTGAGGTGCTTAACCATGTGAGCTGGAAGCACAATCGTAGTGGTTCTCCCTTTGCACGCCTAGCCGAACAAAACGGAACGTAGGAAGCAAGTGCAGGAGCCGGGCAACCCAACTATTGACCGAAGACACAATTCGAAACCGATGCATATATAGCAATATCTGAGAATGTTTTTGCCGAATCCCTAAAGGTGTCCGGTGTTGCACTGCGAGACTAATGCTGGAGAAGCACAAATAGTTTAAAAGTGCCAAAAAGCTTGGAAAACCAAGAAACGTCAGTAAAAACATGACGTCCGAACAATATCAAGTGTTCGGTGCCAATCCGAAAGTTGGTCTTAGAAAAAAGAAGTGCTTCTGTCGTGCTTTAACATGATACATCCTATCTCAAGACTTCGAGCGGGTCATCCTACGGCTTCAACCTCCTATCCTGAGGGCGGAGTACTTCATCAGGCCAGTTTAGCAATCTAAACTCTAGCGGCTTTGAGAGAGAAATTAGGCTCCCCGGCTAGTGACCGCACACTCATGTCGAAAAAGGAGTGATAAATAATAATAAAACTTTGCAACGACTAAGAAGAAGAACACTTATTATAAAACGGCTCAAATAAACATAAGAGCCCCCAAGTGACTTGGGTAGAAGAATGATTGCATGTACCGAAGTACTTATATCATATCTATGTTCAACCGAACTTTAAACGCGTCTTAACCGACCATCAGCTTCTCCCTCTTCAGTCAAGGACCGAAAAGTTTTATGTACTCCATCGGTCGAGAATATCGACGGTGTTTCCAATAACCAGGCAATCAGGCCATAAGGCTGTAACAGACAAAGCGCGCTCAGGGAACTTATGCTATATTACCGTGAAGTGTAAGAAGCATCTTCGAAGAAAATAGTACCCCCACCGATACCTTTCTTCGGTGCTCATTGTTATTATGAGACTTGTGCAATAGATTTTTTGTACTCATGAGTTCCGTTGTGTGCCGACCATCATTGAAAACTATAAGAGCGCTAGCTTTCGGCTTCACCCAGTCTGAGGTCCGGCTCGGTTGACCCGATCGTGACAATCGCAGAGGTGCTCCCTTTACTCCCTAGCCGAACAATCGGGAACGTAGGGGTAAACACAGGAGCGAGGCAACCCAGCTTGCAAATCGCTTAAGTCAATATGGTGCATATTGTGGCCAAATACACGAACAAGGAACGAAGCCATACAAGTATAATCATATGCAACAGGAAAAGCTTCATAAAGGAAGCCCCCAAGTAAACGGGGTATTTGAATTTATGCGTCACAAACAAAGTTTGGGCAAGGAAATTTTTTACAAGCAAATTTTTTCCAAAAAAGTATAATGCTTGGTCGAACTGAGCACAAGTTAGAAATTAAAGCTTTGAGCATGAAAGCAACTTAGCTGGTTAATGTGTTCGGTATTGATGACGCGGTCCGAGCTTGATGCGGGGCAAGGTTCCATCCCCCAAGCTGGTCCCGAGGTGGCGGAGCGGAGAGCTCGACACGCCGAAGTGGTGACATAGCACGGTCAATGCAGACCGGCAGAGTGACGCCGAAGTCCCCGGATCATTTTCCTGTGCACAAAATAGTGCAAACCGGAGATAATAGTAATAATGATAATTTGAAAAAAAAATGTTGCATAATAAATAATTTATGCAAAGTGAGGAATAGAAGAAATATGGCCTGGCGCCGAAGTCAATGTCGAGGCAGGGCGTCGGTGTGATGTAGTAAAGGCGTGGCAAAGCCTGAATTCACAGGTCGGTCCGAGCTCCGGATGCGGCGTTCGCCGGACTATGTACGGAAATTGATCGAACCACCACGCGACCGTCGTTAATGCGGTCACCATTTGATAGACCGAGACAAAGCCCTCGGCCCAGCTAACGTGACGGAGCTGGTCGGCTAGTGACACCGAAGTGTCCGGAGTAGGTTGATGAAGAGATGGCGAAGCCCCCGGTCCAGCCGAGATGTCGAAGCCTCGACGTCAGCCGATGAGTCGAAGTAGGTCGGCGTGATGGACACCAGCTTGAAGAAGCAATAGTGCGGCCCTGTCGATGCAGGTCGTGACGTGGTCGATGCCGGCTTGATGAAGCGACCGTGCGGCGATGCCGGTATGCCCGCTCCGTGTAATCCGTGGGGCGGCTATGTTGATGATGATTTATCCTTCGCGATGCCGGACTCTTGTTCGGCTTGCCGAGATGATGATCCGAAGAAGTTGAGCTCGGCTAAAGTGACGACGTGTCTAGCGCAGGTCGGCAGCCGTGGAGTAATATTGCTAGACTGGTTTGACACCAGCATGATGTTGAAGATCATGTTCAAAAGATCTTAAAGTTAGTGGGATGTGTTCGGAAACAAAACACAATACCCGTACAAAACTTCCTTCAAAAGGGATGTCCGAAATCCCGTTCATAAAAAAGATGAACTCGGGTCGGATTCGTTTTCGCGCAGAAAACAGATCCAAAAAGTGATGCACTAATCGGAAGGTTCTCGGAGTTTGGACGGTCGGATCGAGCTGAAATTTTGAGAGGTGGTAGATATAGGAATTCCGCAGCCGATAAACGGTTGGATCTTCCAAAGGACGTCCGAGCTAGAAGCTGGACACCACGCCCTAAACTCATCCAAATTCCCATCCAGATTTGACAGGGCTCCGGTATATCGTGGATTGCTAGAGATTCCTCCATCGAAACTCGACGAAATTTTCTAGGGTTGTTATAGAGCCAATTCTGCTCAATTCCACCAAAGCGATCGTCAAAGCGATACTCGAGGATGTGGTGGCGGCAGATACGAGTTCGCTGTCCAAAAAAACAGCATGGTCGCTTGAGGGCAATGTTGACGTTGAGCCCCCGTGCTCCATAGATAATTCCTCCATGATCTTGATAGAGATCGGAGTTGATGTTTGATGAAGGCCCTCGTCCGAACATGGTGATCCGAACACGGGGCGCAATTCTTGGTCGAACCAAGGTGACCAGTTGAACTGGTGACGAAGACGCCGAAGTCGCAGTTGATCTGCAGGCGAGCCATCGATCCTTTTGTCGATCACACAGCGGAACTCTCAATGAAAGCACCAATGTCGGTGTCAAAACCGGTGGATCTCGGGTAGGGGGTCCCGAACTGTGCGTGAAGGCCGGATGGTAACAGGAGAAAAGGGACACGATGTTTTTACCCAGGTTCGGGCCCTCTCGATGGAGGTAATACCTTACTCCTGCTTGATTAATATTGATGATATGGGTAGTACAAGAGTAGATCTACCACAAGATCAATGAGGCTAAAACCCTAGAAGCTAGCCTATGGTATGATTGTATGTATATGATCTATCGACTAGCCTGGCCTCGGTTTATATAATGCACTAGAGGCCTAGGATAACAAGAGTCCTAGCCGAATGGGCCGGTGGGGAGGAGTCCTTGTCTTGATCGCCAAGTCTTGTGGAATATTCCTTGTATGCGGCAGCTGTCCGAACTGGCCCATGAGTATACGGCCATGGGGGTCCTCGGCCCAATCTAATAGATCGGGAGATGACGTGGTGAGTACCCCCTAGTCCAGGACACCGTTAGTAAGTAAACCGACTCCAAAACAATTTTTAAGGCAATATTTCTCCGTTTTGGAATATTTAGAAAAATAGAAAAATAAGTAGCAGTTCGGGAAGGACACGAGGGCCCCACGAGGGTGGTGGGCGCGCCCCCTACCTCGTGAGCACCTCGTGTGCCTTCCAGACTCCGTTTTCTTGCACGATACGTATTTTAGTCAGTAAAAATTCATTATATAACCTCCCGAAGGTTTTGACTCCCGTATCACGCAAACCTTCTATGTCCTTGTTTTGAGTTGTTTTCTGTCAGGGTTTTCCAGGCTAGGCATCATGTCGTCTCCCTCCTCCAACAATGGTGACAATGATGCTTGGCTAATGAAGGTAGATCTGAAGAGGGAAGAACCCACGAGGGTCAACAAGGATGAAAGGATCAATAAGGCCACGGAGGATCAAGCCCCAACAGCAAAAGACACCCTCCAACTTGATCATAACCTTCTTACCCCAACTGAGATCAAAGCTTTCAAGATGATTGAGTTAGCTCGTATACAAAACAAGTATCTCACACAAGAAAATATTTTTTTGAAGTAGCATATTGTTGCACTCAAGGGCATTATTCGCAAGCTGGAGGACCTCTTACGCTCGATGTGCGATTATCCGTCACCTCCACCTTCTTCACCAACCAAGGAGATATAATCGCATGGGTATGGGCACTCCCCTTGGCAACTGCCAAGCTTGGGGGAGGTGCCCCAGTATCGTATCACAATCACAACTCCTATCTTTACCATTTTTCTTAGTTCGATCCTATTAGTAGTATCTTGATCTAGTAGAATAAAGTTTATGGCATGATCTATTTTTGAGTTTTGCTTTATGATCTCTCTTTGTAATCGAGTCCATGAGCTATATATAATAAATATTAGTGTTGAGTCAAGGGCTTGATTATTTTGCCATGATCTTGGGTGAATAAAATAAAAGAGAAACAGAATAAAAAGAAACAAAAAGTTCATATTGATCTTATTGAGAGTAATGACTTCACATAGAAAGAGTATGATGATTAAAAGTTGTTGGGAGTTGGCAAACATAGCTTTGGTCATTGTTGCAATTAATAGGAAGTAATAAGGAAAGAGAGGTTTTCACATATAGATATATTATCATTGACATCTTTTATGATTGGGAGCACTCATTAAAATATGACATGCTAAAGGGTTGATGTTGGACAAGGAAGACAACGTAATGAGTTATATCTTTCTTATATCTGAGATAAAGTATGTTGTCATGGATCCTCTAACTTGTTGAGCTTGCCTTTGCCCCTCATGCTAGCCAAATTCTCAGCACCAAGTAGAAATACTACTTGTGCTTCCAAATACCCTTAAACCAGTTTTGCCATGAGAGTCCACCGTATCTACCTATGGATTGAGTAAGATCCTTCAAGTAAGTTGTCATCGGTGCAAAGCAATAAAAATTGCTCTAAATATGTATGATAGATTGGTGTGGGAGAAATAAGCTTTATACGATCTTGTGATGTGGAAGTAATAAAAGCGACGGACTGCATAATAAAGGTTCATATCACAAGGGGCAATATAAAGTGATGTTCTTTCGCATTGAGATTTTATGCATCCAACCATAAAAGCGCATGGCAACCTCTGCTTCCCTCTGCGAAGGGCCTATCCTTTATTATTATCTTCTACCTTCTGCAAGAGTCATGGTGATCTTCACCTTTTCTTTTTCATTTTATCCTTTGGCAAGCTCGGCATGTTGGAAAGAACATGATATATATATATATGTAATTGGATGTAGGGGAGCATGAACCATTATTGTTGACATTACCCTTCAGGTAAAAGGTTGTGGGGCAAAACTATAAGCCCCTATCTTTCTCTGTGTCCGATTAAAACTCTATAACCACAAGTATTGCGTGAGTGTTAGCAATTATGGAGGACTAAATGATAATTGAGTATGTGGACTTGCTTTTGAGCTCTGACATAGACTCTTTCCGATGTTATGATAAATTGCAATTGCTTCAATGACTGAGATTATAGTTTGTCGGAGCCCAATAAGGTTTATGATTTATACTTTTGCATTGTGAATAGATCATCACTTGAACATAAGTAATCATATGACAAAAGCTATATATGTTGCTGTTATGAGAATAATCATGATGCCTTCATGTCCGTATTTTATTTTTATCGACGCCTCTACCTCTAAACATGAGGACATATTTATTGTTATCGGCTTTTCGCTTGAGGAAAAGCGAGGTCTAAGCTTGGGGGAGTTGATACGTCCATTTTGCATCATGCTTTTATATCAATATTTATTGAATTATGGACTGTTATTTCACTTTATCTCACAATACTTATGGCTATTCTCTCTTATTTTACAAGGTTTACATAAGGAGGGAGAATGCCGGCAGCTGGAATTCTGGGCTGGAAAAGGAGCAAATATTAGAGACCTATTCTGCGCAACTCCAAAAGTCCTGAAAATCCATGGAACATCTTAAAATAAATAAATAAAAATCCTCGCCAAAGATGAAGGCCAGGGGGCCCACACCCTGCTCACGAGGGTGGGGGGGCGCGCCCCCCCTGGGGCGCGCCCCCCCTACCTCGTGGGCCCCCTGGTGGCTCTCCGACGTCCATCTTCTCCTATATGAAGTCTTTCGATGAGAAAAAAATCAGGAGAAACGTTTCGGGACGAGACTCCGCCGCCATGAGGCGGAACCTTGCGGAACCAATCTAGAGCTCCGACAGAGCTGTTCTGCCGGGGATACTTCCCTCCTAGAGGGGGAAATCATCACCATCGTCATCACCAACGCTCCTCTCATCGGGAGAGGGCAATCTCCATCAACATCTTCACTAGCACCATCTCATCTCCAAACCCTAGTTCATCTCTTGTATCCAATTCTTGTCTCAAAGTCTGGGATTGGTGCTAGTAGGTTGCTAGTAGTGTTGATTACTCCTTGTAGTTGATGCTAGTTGGTTTATTTGGTGGAAGATCATATGTTCAGATCCTATATGCATATTATTACCCCTCTGATTATGAACATGAATATGCTTTGTGAGTAATTACGTCCGTTCCTGAGGACAAGGGAGAAGTCTTGCTATTAGTAGTCATGTGAATTTGGTATTCGTTTGATATTTTGATAAGATGTATGTTGTCTAGCCTCTAGTGGTGTTATGTGAACGTCGACTACATAACACTTCACCATTATTTGGGCCTAGAGGAAGGCATTGGAAAGTAATAAGTAGATGATGGGTTGCTAGAGTGACAGAAGCTTAAACCCTAGTTTATGCGTTGCTTCGTAAGGGGCTGATTTGGATCCACATGTTTCGTGCTATGGTTAGGTTTACCTTAATACTTTTGTTGTAGTTGCGGATGCTTGCAATAGAGGTAAATCATAAGTGGGATGCTTGTTCAAGTAAGAACAGCACCCAAGCACCGGTCCACCCACATATCAAATTATCAAAGTATCGAACGCGAATCATATGAACGTGATGAAAACTAGCTTGACGATATTCTCATGTGTCCTCGGGAGCGCTTTTCCTATTATAAGAGTTTGTTCTGGCTTGTCCTTTGCTACAAAAGGATTGGGCCACCTTGCTGCACTTTATTTACTTTTGTTACTTGTTGCTTGTTACAATTTATCCTATCACAAAACTATCTGTTACCACTTATTTCAATACTTGCAGAGAATACCTTGCTGAAAACCGCTTATCATTTCCTTTTGCTCCTCGTTGGGTTCAACACTCTTACTTATCGAAGGACTATGATAGATCCCCTATACTTGTGGGTCATCAGTATCGTCAGCGGACTTAAACTTCAGCGCCGACTCATGTTCCGTGGTTGGTTTTTTCAAAGATGTCATGTCCGTCGGGTCGACATTATCCTTGTAAAACTTCAATTCCTCTGTCGCACAAACAGATTCGGCATAAGCAGCGTCACCTTCTTCACATTCCAAAGCTAGCTTCTGACTTCCATGCACTGTGATAGTGCCCTTATAACCCGGCATCTTGAGCTGCAGATAAACATAACACGGCCGTGCCATGAATTCCGGCCGTCCAAACAGGGTGTGATATGGGCTTTTGATTGTGACCACGTCAAAAATTAACTTCTCTGCCCTAGAATCATGCTCATCTCCAAAGGCTACTTCTAGCTCAATCTTACCAACTGGTTATGCCGACTTACCAGGCACTACTCCATGGAAAACGGTGTTGGATGTCTTAAGGCTTTTGTTAGTCAACCCCATGCGATGGAACGTCTCCTAATAGAGAATGTTGATAATACTGCCTCCATCCATGAGTACTTTAGTGAATTTGTATCCACCAACCTGAGGGGCCACCACCAAAGCCAGGTGACCCGGATTATCAACCCGGGGAGGGTGATCTTCCCTACTCCAGACAATAGGCTGCTCCGACCATCTCAAATAACGTGGAACCGCCGGTTCAACCGCATTCACAGCTCTATTATGAAGTTTCTGGTCCCTTTTGCATAAACTGGTGGTGACCACGTGGTACTGCCCACTGTTTAGCTGCTTTGGGATACTCTGATACCCGGATTGCTACTGTTGTTGACTACCTTGGCCAGATTGCTGATTATAGCCGCCTTGATTGCCCTGAGGGCCCTGGCCATGAAAACCGCCACCGCCTGAGCCGCCGCCCGGGCCATGAAAGCCGCCACCGCCTGAACCGTTTCCAGGCCCATGATTACCATCAAACATGTTAGAATTCTTGGACACCTTCATGATCGTACAATCTTTCCATTGATGGGTGGCCGGCTTCTCCCGGGTGTCGTGTCTTGGATAGGGTTCATTTAGCAACTGCTCAAGGGTAGGACCTGACCCGCCTGACCGAGGAGGTGGCCTCCCCTTACGCCGTTGATTATTGCCTTGTGCATTGGTGTTAGCCACAAACTCCAGACTACCGTCAGCCGTACGTTTATTATTACCTCCTTGATTTGTCGGGTTATGCTGATGACCTTTGTCGTTGCCGTTCTTTTTTCCCTTCCCTGTCTTCTCTTTGTCAGACGCGGGATCTTTGTTCCTGTCAGAATCGGCGTATTTGACCAGAGCCGCCATCAGCTGGCCCATGTCATTGCAATCACGCTTGAGCCGCCCCAGCTTCTGTTTCAGAGGTTCAAAACGGCATTTTTTCTCCAACATTAAGACCACGGAGCCGGCATCCATCTTATCAGATGAATGTATCATCTCCTTTACCCGGAGCACCCAATGGGTCAGGGATTCACCTTCCTCTTGCTTGCAATTAGTTAAGTCCACAATTGACATGGGTTGCTTGCATGTGTCTTTGAAGTTCTGAATAAACCGGGCCTTTAACTCTGCCCATGAGCCGATGGAGTTGGGGGCAACCTCTTTAACCAAGTGCGAGCTGTCCCATCCAACATCATGGTAAAGTATTTAGCCATCGCTACATCACTGACCTCCAGCAATTCCATGGCCATCTCATAACTTTCGATCCATGCCCCGGGTTGTAAGTCATCCGTATAATTAGGCACCTTCCGAGGCCCCTTGAAATCCTTTGGTAAATGCTCATTACATAGAGCCGTATAAACCGGAAAAGCTTGGTGAGCCGCCTGCTCAGCTGCCTGTTGAGCCGCCCGCTCAGCCTCTTGGCGAATCCTCTCCTGGTTAGCCAAGTTAAGAGCCCCATCACGCGCCGGGTCATACCTGCGCAGCTGGTTATGGCGCTGGGAGTTGCTTGACATGACCGTTGAATCCATATGCTTGCTATAGCTTGGGCTCCGGCTCGGGCGAGGGGTTAAATGAATTCTGTCTCGACTATAAGAGTATGATTCCTGTTGTGCCAGAGCCATCTGAAGAAGTTCTCTGACCCTTCACGTTTCGATCACCGTCGGAGAGTCGCCTTCCATGGGGAGAGCTGCCAAACGTGTTGATGCAGCGATTAGATTCTCCAGAGGGCTAGGAAAGTGACCCGGTGGCGTCGGTGTATAATAAGGTGGAGCAGTATTCACATGAGGGGGTTCCATAGCCCGCGGTTGACCCGGCGCCCCAGCTCCGGGTGTTGTAATCCGGTTTGCCTTCGGTGGGTTACTGGGACCGGCTCTAGGTGTGTGGAAGAGGTTCCTAGGATCGTAAGTCAAAGGCAGTCGTGATTGAGCCTTCTGGTGCCTTCTCCTCATGACCTTGTTTGATGCGTTCAGATTCATCATGACCTGAAAAGCCTATGATTGAAGTTGCTGAGCCCGGGCGTCCAAAGCCGTCTGCTCCGCTGCCATCATGACATCCTCCACCGCCAAGTTTTCCTTGGCCTGTGCTACCTCCTCACGTAGCCGTGCCACCTCCGCATCATGCTGAGCCTTATCCACCGGTTCAACCACGGCGGTCAACAGGGACGTCATCTTATCCATAAAATCCATCAGCACCTGAGCCAGCGGGCGCGCCGGGTCTCCTGAGCCGGTCGCGGCCGTCCCGGAGGTTATTGCTGACGCAGCTGTAGAGTTTTGTGTGGGATGTGTACCAGTCACGAAGACCCCCGCTCTGTTCGGCGGCTCAAAGGGGTCCGGAATACTGCTGCCATCGGAACAACCCCCAAGCCTGCCATCCTGTAGTTGATACAATGAATCCATCTCGCATGTGGACGACTTACCATCAGAATAGACGTTCGTCTCACCGCCATCCACAGATCCTTCCGAGAATTCCCCTCCATGGATGCAACCCACGAAGGAACGCTTCACGGCGGGCTGAGTCCAGGTGGGTCTCGCACGCTGAGCCGTCTCAATGAGGTCAGTGCAGATGTCCGGCTCAGGGCCCGGCTTGCCGATCCGGCCGATGAAGACGTGGATTCCGCCGAAGGGGACTCGGTACATGTACTCCACCGAGATGGTGTCGGGGCCCCAGCCTTCGTTGTCGATGTAGAGCTTGCCGTGACGACTCTTGGTCATCCGACCCACAACGTATCCCTTGAGCCCTTCAAAGCTGCCCTTCAAGAACTCAAATCCGCCGTGCGCTGGCCCCACGGTGAGCTCCAACTATCGTGGAATTGTCACGACAGATGTCCTAGTGAAAGGACTTAGTCGTGGAGCCATCGCGACTAGTAAGCTTAAAGGGGTTAATCAGGACAAAGGGCACGCGGGGTTTATACTGGTTTGGCCCCTTGCGGTGAAGGTAAGGCCTAGTCCAGTTGTTGTGGTATTTCTAGGTTTCGATGACCAAGGAGCAAAATACGCTAGCTCGCTATCGGCCTGTTGCTTCTTGCCCTAAGCCGCCGCCGGCTCGTCCCCTTATATACATGGGTTGATGCCCGGCGGCCTACAGAGTCCCAGCCGGCTCACACAACGTGTCCGTCTCGGTAATGTCTTTTACATGCCTTACTTTACAAGTCTTATCATACATGGCGGTTTATAATTACGAGCCTTAAGCCGCCTCTGGGCTTGGGCCGACTACAAGCCTTATCATGAACTGTCGCCCTGTATACTCGTCGGGCTTCTTTTAAGTAACCCGCCATGGTGATTGACCCGGCCCCTCCTGGGCGGGTCATACCTGGTAGTTATATCCCCAACAAGTTCCGCAATCTCAAGCAAGGCAGCATGTCCGTGTACCAATACAATATCCAGTTTCAGAAACTTGCTCGCTTCGCTAAACAAGACGTTCCTGATGAAAAGAGTATGATCTATCAATTCAGAGGTGGCCTCAGAGAAGATCTGTAGTTAGCTCTCGTGCTTCTCGAGCCGACCAAGTTTAACCAATTCTATAACATGGCACTAAAGCAAGAAGCTGCTTAGCTCAAGTGCCAGGCTTCTAAGAAGAGAGTCAGTGATGCGGTTCAGTCTTCTTCTTCCTCACAAGTGGCAGCTAAGCAACAAAAGTTCTGGCTTCCACCTCCTCCTCCGTTTCGTCAGCCCTACCAGCAGAAGAGCAAAGGTGGCAATGGATCTTCCCACCCACCCAACCCAGGCTATCAGAACAAAGCTCAGTCTCAAACTCCAAGGTCAAGTGCCCCTTATCATCGTCCGCTCTCAGAGGTGACTTGCAACAAGTGTCAGCAGAAAGGGCACTATGCAAACAAGTGCTTCAACCAAAGACGCCTTCCGCCTCCTCCTCATGTGAGATCTTCAAGCAATGCAGTGGTCAAGCATAATCCCAACCATGCTAGGGTGAACATGATGAACGCAGTACAGACAGAGGATTTTTCAGAAGTGATCATGGGTAACCTTTCAGTTAACTCTTTTCCTGCAAAAGTCTTATTTGATACTAGTGCATCGCATTCTTTCATGTCATAACCTTTTGCATCGAAGCAAAATTTTGGCACTAAGGCATTACCTAAAGCATTGCAAGTTGTTTCTCCGGCTAAGCGTGTAACACCCCGGATGTAACTAGCCATATTTGTAACTCTGACTCTTGTAGTTTTCTGCTTTATGTTATGAGATTCCCTCTGTGGTTGGGTTTTGTCTTTGTTTTGCATTTTGCTCATGTCATGCATTTCATATCATGTCATCATGTGCATCACATTTGCATTCGTGTTCGTCTCATGCATCCGAGCATTTTCCCCGTTGTCCGTTTCGCAGTCCGGCACTCCCACATGCACCCGGTGCACCCTCTTGTCTCTTTTCGTGAGCGGGAGATAAACGTTCTCGGAATGGGTCGATATTTGTCAAGTGGCCTTGGTACACCACCGGTAGACCGCCTGCCAAATTTCGTTCCATTTGGAGGCCGTTTGATGCCTCAACGGTTAACCAGGTAACCGCAAAAGCCTCTTGTGTGTTGCAGCCCAACACCCCTCCAAAACAGCCCAATAACCCAACTAAACCATCTCCATGTTCTCCGCCGTCGGATCACGATTGTGTGGGAGAAAACCACACCTCATTTGGACACTCCTACCTCCATCTACCTATAAATATGTGCCCCTCCCTGAAAATTCCATAGATAAAACCCTAGCCTAGCCTCCCCGCCGCCACCGGACACGTCCGGAGGGGCCGAACACAATCCCGCCGCCACTCGCAGCCAATCGTGCCTTGCCACCTATCCCGCTCCGCTGCCACCCGCCGGGCCCAGGCGCGCCCCCCCGACCCGATCAACCACGCCACGCCCCGCGCCGCCTGCGCTCGCCGCCGCCACCGCGTTAGCTCGTTGCCGCCGTCGCGCTAGTTCGCTGCCGGCCCGCGCCGGAGCTCCCCGCCGCCTCGCGCTCGCCGTCCCCGCCACGCCCACATCGCCTCCTCGTCGCCCGTCAATTTCGGTGGGCGAATCCGGCGCCCTGCACTCCCCCGACCAACTCCAAACGCCATCGACTTGTCTCCGGCGAGATCCGCCGCCGCCTCGATCTGCGTTCCCGAGGAAACCCTAGATCTCGGAGAGGTCGATTGCTATGTCCTTGTCCTCTCTTATTTTTATGCCTCCTTCATCGCATCATATCTCAGTGACCGTGGCTCCAAATCATGCATATAATATGTCAAAATGTTCGTCTCATTGAGCTCTTCATGTTAGCATCATATCCATGCATGTTACTTTCCTTTATGATGCCATTTTCTTTGTTGCAAGAGTGTTATAAAATGTTAACTGCTGGTAGTTATCAGATCATGGTGATTTTTCATTTTTGTTGCATTTGATGTGTGCATCCTTTGAGCATGAGGTCTACATGTGTTTTGAACTACAACATTCCATATTCATAGAGGTGCAAGTCTTGTATTTTTGTGATCTATGTGGTGACTAGCACAAGCATGAAAACTAGGCTCCGTGATGTTGCTGTTTTCAGAGACTTAGGATTGTGCTAAGTCTTTTTCCTGCTGTTATTTTGATGCCACGTAAACTTGATGCTACATTGAGATCCATGCTTATTTTGGGTTACTTCACTTTGGATGTTTTGAACATTTGGTTATGCTATATCCATTTATGCCCCTAGTTGAAATTATGGAGTGCTCTAGCATGTCCTTTTCTTGCTCTAGTTTTGCTACATATTATTCCTGGCAGATTGTCAACATGTTAATCAATATTTCCATGGTTGTTGCTAGTGATCCATGCATCCTATTAACTTTATATTTCCATGGTTAGCTTCATGAACATGTCATCTTGCTGCTGGTATGCTTATGTTGTCATTTATTGGTTTGTGGTGAGTGGCATGAGCTCGCAAAGTTGCTATCATAAATCTGTTTATGTCATGCTCTGTTTTTCTTCCAAGTCTGAATCTGTTAATGAAACTTGCTATGTTTACATGGGTGCCATCGTATCTTCTGTGCCCTTTTGGCTCATGTTCAGTAAGGGGGCTTTTGTTTTATGCTTTTAGTAGAATCATGCCATGCCTATGTTTGTATGATATGTTCCTGTAGCATGTTGTTTGCCTGCTCTAAACATTGCTTCCTGATGTTGTTTTTGACATGTTAGTATTTTCACAAAGTCTGTGAAGCTGATATCTTTCGCACTTTTGCCATGCTTGTTTGAACCTGCTCTAGTGTGATTTAGCCGTAGCTCAGTGTTCATGTTTTGTCAAGAATCTCTTGTACATCACTTCCATATGCTTTGTTGCTATGTTAGAGTGCACTAGCTAAGTTTCTTGTTGCATTCTAAGTGCCATCCTGCTGTTAATCGCAGTTTTGCGTCATTCTTGTGTTGCTTGTCATTTGTCAACCGTGCATCCGTTTCCGGTGATCCTTATATCAATTTTGATCGAAATCACCTCATCTTTCCAGCGGCATACTTGGTTTGCCAAGTTGATTCCTTGATCATTCTTTCCCTTCCGGAGCACGCATATGCATTGCATATCATGCCATGTATTGCATCATGTTGCTTGTGCATTGCACCGTGATTGATTGTCATTCCATTGCTTGTGTTCTTGATTTGGGTAGAGCTGGGAGATGAGTATGTGAACGAGGAACCTGTTGAGTATGCTGACGAGGACCAAGCTTTCGACAACTCTGAGAACTTTGCAGGCAAGATGACCATACCCTCAAAATCACTTCTATCTTTGCTTGCTAGTTGTTTCGTTCTATCGCTATGTCACGCTACCTACCACTTGTTATATCATGCCTCCCATGTTGCCATATCAAGCCTCTAACCCACCTTCCTAGCAAACCATTGTTTGGCTATGTTACCGCTTTTGCTCAGCCCCTCTTATAGCGTTGCTAGTTGCAGGTGAAGTTGAAGTTTGTTCCATGTTGGAACATGGATATTGTTGGGATATCATTATTATCTCTTATTTACTTTAATGCATCTATATACTTGGTAAAGGGTGGAAGGCTCGGCCTTAAGCCTGGTGTTTTGTTCCACTCTTGCCGCCCTAGTTTCCGTCATACCGGTGTTATGTTCCTTGATTTTGCGTTCCTTACGCGGTTGGGTGTTATGGGAACCCCTTGACAGTTTGCTTTAAATAAAACTCCTCCAGCAAGGCCCAACCTTGGTTTTACCATTTGCATACCTACCACCTATACCTTTCCCTTGGGTTCTGCAGACTCAAAGGTCATCTTTATTTTAACCCCCCCGGGCCAGTGCTCCTCTGAGTGTTGGTCCGAAACGGGCAGCCTGCGGGGCCACCTCAGGGAAACTTGAGGGATGATTTTACTCGTAGCTTGTCACATCCGGTGTGCCCTGAGAATGAGATACGTGCGACTCCTATCGGTATTTGTCGGCACATCGGGTGGCTTTGCTGGTCTTGTTTTACCATTGTCGAAATGTCTTGTAACCGGGATTCCGAGGCTGATCGGGTCTTTCCGGGAGAAGGAATATCCTTCGTTGACCGTGTGAGCTTGTGATGGGCTAAGTTGGGACACCCCTGCAGGGTATAAACTTTCGAGAGCCGTGCCCGCGGTTATGTGGCAGATGGGAATTTTTTAATATCTAGTTGTGGAGAACTTGACACTTCACTTAATTAAAATGAATCAACTGCGTTTGTAGCCATGATGGTCTCTTTTCGGCGGAGTCCGGGAAGTGAACACGGTCTTGTGTTATGCTTGAACGTAAGTAGTTTCAGGATCACTTCTTGATCCCTTCTAGCTTATCGACTATGCGTTGCTTCTCTTTTCGCTCTTATTTGCGTATGTTAGCCACCATATATGCTTAGTGCTTGCTGCTGCTCCACCTCACTACCTTCTCCTACCCATAAGCTTAAATAGTCTTGATCTCGCGGGTGTGAGATTGCGGAGTCCTCGTGACTCACGGATACTTCCAAACAGTTGCAGGTACCGAGGATACCAGTGCAGGTGATGCTACCGAACTCAAGTGGGAGTTCGACGAGGATCTGGGTCATTACTACGTTTCGTTTCCTAATGATCAGTAGTGGAGCCCAGTTGGGACGATCGGGGATCTAGAATTTGGGGGTCTATCTTCCTTTTATTCGGATTTGAACGTAGTCAGTCTTTGAGTGTATTTGGATGATGTATGAATTATTTATGTATTGTGTGAAATGCCGATTGTAAGCCAACTCTTTATCCCTTTCTTATTCAGTACATGTGATCGTGTGAAGATTACCCCTCTTGCGACAAAACTACCATGCGGCTATGCTTCTAAGTCATGCCCCGACACATGGGAGATATAGCCGCATTGTGGGTGTTACAGTTGGCTTCCTGGGGAAGCTATCGGTTTGCATACGAGTGTTCTAACTAAAACATTTGCGATGAGTGTTTTATATTTAAAAACCATTGACGTTGTTTTCAAAAGAAAATCATTTGATAAGTCTGTACATCAAGAGAGAAAAATGCAAGTTCGTTCAAACCATATATTTCATTCAGTCACACTGCGAATTTATATTCATATGATCGAGAATTCGAGATACAATATTAAACCCCAAAAAAACTATTTCCGGCGGCGGTGGAGGCGGCATGCTGCGCTGTCGTTGTCATTGTCGTCCTCCGAGACGTCGTTGTTGAAGTCTTGAAGGCAGCACAAAATGTTCTTCACTTGTAAATCAAACATCATGTCGTCGCGCGATCGATGGGCGGGGCGCGGGAGGACGGCAACTGGCGCCGCTGAGAGGTAGCGATCAACGGCGGCGTCCCTTACCACTGAGGAGGGCGCACGCATGGGCACAGGCGCGGTGGGTGCAGCCAAACGCACGGGGACCGGCGCCGCGGTGGGTGGAGGGGCGCGCAAGGGGAAGGGCACGGGCGCGGCAGGTGCATCCAAACGCACGGGGACCGGTGCCACGGTGGGTGGAGAGGCGCGCACAGGCACGGGCACGGGCGCTGGCATGTACACGACCTCGCGCGGGTCCGCGGAGACCTCGATGAAGCCCGCAGCTTCCAGCTCTGCGATAGTGTGTGACGCCCCGAGACCGTTGCGCGAGGTGTCTTCCAGTTATTCGTTGTTGTTGCCTTATCATTTGCTTGCGTGTCGCTTCTTGCCATGTCATCATCCGCATTGCATCATCATGTTTTCAAAACTTGCATTCGTCTGGGTTCCCCAGTTCCGTCCGTTGTCCGTTCTGAGCCCAGACACACTTGCACGCTGTAACATCCCAAATTTTCAATTTGGAATGTTATACACTAGATCATCATTGCATATCATATTTTATTGCATTTTGGTTGATCCAAAAATTTCACGCAACTCAAGGACCCTCGGAGAGAGTTGGGGATTTAGTTATTTTCATATTTGAGTTTTCCTCAAATTTTGAAAATAGGATCATTTGATTTTATTTATTTTATCTTCGATTATTTCTATCATAAATATATGAGAGGGAATAAAATGACTTTCCCAAAATAAAGAAATATTGAGGATTTAATAATAAAATCAAATAAGATTTTATTTTGGTTTTATTTGCTATTTTATTTGAATTTAGGAAAAATGCGCGTTTTTCAAAATTGCATTTAGGCCCCAAATAAATGTTCATCATGTGCGCCTTGATTTTAGAAGCCGGGGAAAATTTATTTCAGGATTTTTGGAGTCCGTTTAGTATTCCTTTTGTTTTTTTCTGAGCGTAATTATTGAAAAAAACGCGAACCGACCTACGGGCCGTATCTGGCCCGGACACCTCCGGGGGGGAGGCTTTATATAGTGAGCGCCCAGGCCGCCTCCAGTCCAAGCCGCCGCGCCCCGCAAACCCTAGCCGCCAGCGCCCCGCAGCCGCCGCGGCCGCTCTGCCGCACCGCGCCGCCGCCGGAGCTTGCCGTCGACGAGGTCGAAACCGCCGCTGGTTTTTTTTAGAAAATCGTTGGTTTTCACCGGTTTTTTGGTTTTTTTAGATTCGTTTTTTAGATAGATCGGTTTTTTTCTCGATTTAGTTAATTAGCGAGCGTTCGCTCGTTCGTTCATTTTAACGAACGCGTTCATCGTTTAGATCCAGATAACGAACGTTCGTTCGTTAATCTGTTCGTCATTTTCTTTTTCTCGGATTAAATCCGCGATTTTTCTGATCGCGATTTCTGATCTGATTTTCGTTCTAGTATAACTTTTCGCTCGTTTATCAGAATCAGGCGATTCAAGCGCCTGGAGTTTCGTCAAGAAACCCTCTTTCCGTTTAACCAACTCAAACAAGTTTTTGCCTATGTAAAATTTGACCTAGATCCAGAATAGTAAACGAAACCTGTTTCTTTTGCCGTTTGTCTTTCGTCGCTTCGTTTGATTTGATACTTTTTGCCAACCGGAGTTCTTAAGTTGAACTTTCTGGTTAGATCTCTTATTTGAGTTTTACCTGTGCATTATTCGAGTACTTATTGTATTCTTGTTTGTTTGCGATAGAGTACCCGGAGTGCGCCGCTTGCTACTTCGAATCACTAGGTTTCGCGGATCATCAGCAAGGCAAGTAACACTTTAATCATACTTCCTACTACCCAGTTTTTATTGCATTAGATCAACCCTCACACATTGCATGATTAGGATCTAATTAAATTGTGGGTTTGGGAAGTAGATGAGGTAGTACCTATTACTTGTTTTATATTCAAACCTTTGGGAGTTACTTCTACGTTTGCTTATTATGCCATGCTATGCTAGTAGATGTGAGATTGGGTGAGTGCAGCCACAAGCTACTATGGGCTCTAGCATAGTTGACTAAGTCGTGTGAACTCTTATAGTGGTAGACTAGCAGATGTAGGGGATGTAGGTTGGTACGGTCTACCCGTTCGTAAGGTGCAAGCGCTTTTGAAAGACTATGTCTCGGTCATCCATTTCACAAACATCATGTAGTGCGAGAATCCCAACGGAGGAGATTGAGTCTTGTGGGGAAAAGTGCGCAAACCTCTGTAGAGTGTATAAACTAATCATGGTTAGCCGTGTCCCCGGTTATGGACATCTCGAGTATTTAATACTTGGATTATCATGTGAATCTCATCATGTTACTCTAATTAATTTTGTTGGGTTTTAATGATGTTACTTAATTGGGATTGAGAATGCTGTCAACCATTCTCAATGTTCAACAACCACCATGATAGTTAATTAAAACGTATTCCTTTGCAGTAGGGAAAAATTGGCTTTACGCAAAACTGTAACCATAGAGCTTTCCACCAGCCAAATATGCATGTAGTATAGTTTTATCCTTTCATTGCCCTCTATGTGTTACATTGCCAGCATATTCCATGTGCTGACCCATTTCGGGCTGCAACGTTCATGTTGCAGACTATTCAGACAACGAGTAAGGTGCTTTTAGGTCGTGGTTCTATACTCAGTGATGCCGTTGGAGTTGATGGACTCACTTATCTTCCAAGCCTTCCGCTGTTATCGTTATTAGATGGCCTTAAGCCATATTTATTGTAATAAGTTCTCTTTTGAGACACTCGATGTAATAAGTGTGTGATTGCTACTCTGTTAGAAATCCTTCAAGTATTGTGTGGTGTCATCATTACTGATCCAAGGATGACTCCGGAGCACAGAGATTGGACCGTTTGAGGTCTGGTCGCTACAAGATGGTATCAGAGCACACGCTGACTGTAGGACATGACCACTAAGCTAAAGCCCTAGATCACTATTCACTCTTCTCATTCCGACTCCTCATCTTTTCTACTCTTTTAGGATGGCGGATGCAAGGAAGAAGTTCACGCAACCAGATGAAGATACACCCTTTGGACGTCACTTTAAGGAAGTCACTAGATATCTGAACATAGGAGTACGAAGCTTCACCGGAACCTACAACACCACTTTACCTGAAGAGGAGCGCTGGATGATTCAAGTTCAAGTTCTAGGAAGGAGGTTCATGCCAGTCATTGAGCCCATAGAGTTTTCCTTTGATGCACCAACCTGGAGTCTAGGAAAGAGCATGGCAGCTCACATCGCCATGGGACGCATTGGAGAAGTTTACCGCAATGATCTCAAGGATACTATCTACCAGATTTGTGGGCGCCGAGATGAGCATTGGGAGATGATCAGCACCAGGAAGGATAGATCAATTGCAGCTTTTATCCAGGAGTTAAACCAGCACATTCGACGTCAGGAGAATCAGATGTGCGCAGACATGATAGATCTGAAGAAGGCAAGAACAAATATCAAGGAACTGGAGGAAGAACTCAAGGCTACACATGAAGATTATGAAGAGGAAATCGAAGTACTGGTGGAGAAGAATGACGACTTGATCAAGAAGATCGGAATATTTATGGGAGGCCCTACACCAGTAGAAGAAGACGAAGAACCCAAGGAGATTCGCCCGGAAGACTACATCATCATCGACGACACCGACTCGGATCCAGATGATAGCGATGATGACTATGTTGATGAAGCAGGAGCAGATATCATGGAGTCTGCAACCGAAGAATATTTCTAGTAGACCACCCTATCAGTAGTAGTAGTCCACCATGTAAATATAGTAATCCAAGCACTTTTGTGATAGTTAGATCGATTGTATGCCCTTGTTTGATTGAATGAAGTGAATTGTTTGCTTTTGCCTCATGTGCATATGGGTAGTGTTTTCTCTCTAGACCCCTCTCTATTCTTAAATCTCATCTTTTCTAAACCCTCAGATGCCTCCGAGACGTGACCCCGGATTTACCTTCGCACTGGAGCTCACTCAGTTGATCCAGCAGCAGAACACATTGATGCAGTTGCTAGTCCAGAATCAGAATCAGGGGAACAACAACAACAACCCACCACCACCACCACCACCTGTTGACCACTTAGCCCGTTTTCTTAGGCTGAATCCACCGGTGTTTTCCAATAGCACCGAGCCGATAGTAGCAGATGATTGGCTCCGCAAGACAGCAAGGGAGTTGACCACGACAGGATGCACATATGCGGAAAAGGTGAAGTTTGCCGCACATCAGCTTGACGGACCCGCAGCATCATGGTGGGAGAATTTCACAGCCACTTTTCCTATCGACACTATCACATGGGACCAGTTTCAGCAGGCTTTCCATACTTCCCATGTTTCAGCAGGAGCTATGGCCATGAAGAAGCGTGAGTTTCGCAACTTGCGCCAAGGAGGACGGACAGTTGGCCAGTATGTGGAGGACTTTAGTAAGTTAGCACGTTATGCCCTAGATGACGTTGCTACGGATGCAGCTAAGCAGGAGAAGTTTCTGGAAGGACTGAATGATGAGTTGAGCATGCAGTTGATGGTAGGAACCTTCAACAACTACTAGGAGTTGGTAGATCATGCTCTTATGATTGAAGGGAAGCAGCAGCAGATTGAGAATCGTAAGAGGAAGTATGGACAAGGGAAGTACAACTCAGGAGCTCAGTAGAAGCCACGTTTTACCCCTAGACCGGGAGGACATTTTCAGCATACCCATGGAGGAGGTAGCTCGCACAATCATAATGGCCCCAAGAATGGTAATGGGAATGGAGGAAGCAACGGCCAGAACCGTACCAACCCATCAACCCCAGCCAAGAGAGACCTGAGCCAAGTCACTTGCTTTAAGTGCCAGAAGACCGGACATTATGCCAATGAATGTCCTGAAGCCCAGAACGGAAATGGCAATGGAAGCTCTGGGAAGAAGCCGAACCCTTTCAACAGGGGACATGTGAACCACGTTAACGTGGAGGAGGTTGAAGAGCAGCCCGATGCAGTAATCGGTAAGTTTTTGGTTAAGTCATTTACTGCACTCGTTCTTTTTGATACTGGTGCATTGCATTCATACATCTCAAGGGGATTTGTGGATAAGTATGAATTGCCAACCCAAGCCCTTAGGTCACCCATGTTAGTAACCTCACCTAGAGCAGAATATATGGCTAGTCTATGGTGTGATCGTTTACCATTGAGGATTGGTAACTACGTATTTCCCTCAGACCTAATAGTATTGGAATCTCAAGGATTGGATGTGATATTAGGCATGGATTGGTTATCGAAGTATGAAGGGAATATTGAATGCGCTAGTAAGTCAATTTTGCTTACAACGCCAGAAGGAAGAAGGATCAAGTATGTATCCCAGCATGTGCCTAAAAGGACACAAGTAAATTCCCTAACAGGAGTTGTGCAGGAGGAAGTACCAGTAGTGAAGGATTTCCCTGATGTATTTCCAGAGGAGTTGCCAGGCATGCCACCGGATAGAGATATTGAGTTTTTGATTGAGCTTTTGCCAGGCACAGGGCCAATATCTAAGAGACCATACAGGATGCCCGCAAAGGATTTGGAGGAGATTAATAAGCAGATTAAGGAGTATTAAGGAGTTATTGATAAAGGATATATTCGCCCAAGTTCTTCACCTTGGGGATCCGGTACTTCTAGTGGAGAAGAAGGATGGATCGTTAAGGATGGTTGTTGATTATCGAGGATTGAATGAAGTAACCATCAAGAACAAGTACCCACTACCGATGATCAATGATTCTGTTTGATCGATTGCAAGGAGCTAAGGTATTTTCCAAGATCGATCTGCGATCAGGATACCATCAGTTGAAGATTCGAGAACAGGATATACCTAAGACAGGCTTTTACCACCAGGTATGGGGCTGTACGAGTATACCGTTATGTCATTTGGTCTGACTAACGCACCTGCATATTTTATGAACATGATGAACAAAGTGTTTATGGAGTTTTTGGATAAGTTCTCGTAGTGTTCATTGATGATATCCTAGTTTACTCGAAGAATGAAGAGGAGCATACGGAGCATTTGCGTTTGGTACTTGGAAAGCTCATAGAACATCAGTTATATGCCAAGTTTAGCAAATGTGAATTTTGGTTGAAAGAAGTCGGATTTCTCGGACACTATATCCAGAAAGTATAGCAGTGATCCCACCAAGGTTGACACTGTGACAAATTGGGAAGCCCCAACACAGTTGGAGAGATCCGTAGTTTTCTTGGACTTGCAGGATACTACCGGAGATTCATTGAAATTTCTTGAAGATTGCAAAGCCTTATGACGGAGTTGTTGAAGAAGGATACCAAATTCATATGGACTGAAGAGTGTGAGGCCAGTTTCCAGGAGTTGAAGAAACGTTTGGTTACATCACCTGTGTGATTTTGCCAGATTCAGACCAAGGATTATGAAGTTGTATTGCGACGCTTCACGCCGAGGACTTGGCAGTACGTTATGCAGGAAGAAGAGTTTGTTCATATGCCTCACGACAGCTTTAAGCCTTATGAGTTGAATTATGCTACGATGATTTGGAGTTAGCAGCCGTAGTGCATGCGTGAAGACTTGAGACATTTCTCATTGGGAAATCATTGTGAGGTGTACACGGATCACAAGAGTCTGAAGTACATTTTCACGCAGAGGAGTTAAATCTCAGGCAGAGGAGATGGTTGGAGCTCATCAAGGATTATGATATGAGATTGCATTGAGATTGCATTATCACCTCGAAAAGGCTAACATAGTAGCCGATGCACTGAGTCGTAAAAGCCATGTCAACACCTTAATGACGGGAGATTTACCAAGAGAGTTAGCCGAGAATGTTCGTGAGCTATGTTTGGAGATAGTTCCGAGAGGCTATGTAGCAGCATTGGAGATTCAGTCTACTCTGATGGATAAAATAAGACAAGCTACTATGGGCTCTAGCATAGTTGACTAAGTCATGCGAACTCTTACAGTGGTAGACTAGCACATGTAGGGGATGTAGGTTGGTACGGTCTACCCATTCGTAAGGTGCAAGCACTTCTGAAAGACTATGTCTCGGTCATCCATTTCTCAAACATCATGTAGTGCGAGAATCCCAACGGAGGAGATCGAGTCTTGTGGGGAAAAGTGCGCAAACCTCTGCAGAGTGTATAAACTAATAATGGTTAGCCGTGTCCCAGGTTATGGCAATCTCGAGTATCTAGTACTTGGATTATCATGTGAATCTCATCATGTTACTCTAATTAATTTTGTTGGGTTTTAATGATGTTACTTAATTGGGATTGAGAATGCTGTCAACCATTCTCAATGTTCAACAACCACCATGATAGTTAATTAGAATGTATTCCTTTGCAGTAGGGAAAAATTGGCTTTACGCAAAACTATAACCATAGAGCTTTCCACCAGCCAAATATGCATGTAGTATAGTTTTATCCTTTCATTGCCCTCTATGTGTTACATTGCCAGCATATTCCATGTGCTGACCCGTTTCGGGCTGCAACGTTCATGTTACAGACTTTTCAGACAACAAGTAAGGTGCTTTTAGGTCGTCGTTCTATACTCAGTGATGCCGTTGGAGTTGATGGACTCACTTATCTTCCAAGCCTTCCGCTGTTATCATTATTAGATGGCCTTAAGCCATATTTATTGTAATAAGTTCTCTTTTGAGACACTCGATGTAATAAGTGTGAGATTGCTACTCCGTTATAAATCCTTCAAGTACTGTGTGGTGTCAGCATTACTGATCCAGGGATGACACCGGAGCACAGAGATTGGACCGTTTGACGTCTGGTCGCTACACACGCGCCCGCGGCACGTCCAAAATATTATTTTATAAGTGGCAGAAAATGTTGTCCGAATGGGTTGAAAGTTGGCGTGCGGTCTTATTATAGTGTAGGTAGGCCACCTGCCAAGTTTCATCACATTCGGAGTCCGTTTGACGCCCCAACGGATAACTATAGCGGCAGTATAGCCGGTATTTTCGTCGGACGTTTTCGGTCTCCGGAAACTATGCCGGGCTACATCTCTCCCCTCTTCTCTCAGGCAACCCGCTCTCCACAGTACACCAAGGCCCATGCCTATCCCTCTTCGCGTCCGGAGCCGTCCGATGCGATCGCACGGTCCGAAAACCCCTCTTTGCTCAATGCACAAACCCCTTCGCGTGCGTGTCCGAAACTGTCCGGAACCCGACCCGGATAGTCATCACCGTTGGGTACGGAACATCCCAAGACATCTACAAAATATAACTGTTTTGTTATTTGGACTCCCTAGCCTATTTTTCCTGACCGTCCGATTAAAATCGAAGGGACCAAATGCCCCTATCACAAATCAACTTGCTTTATATATATAGACCAATCCCCTAGGCAGCAACCCTAGAAATCCTCCCCATTGTCCTATCGCGCCGCCGCCACTAGATCCACCCGGTCGCCTCCCTTCTCGAGATCTCCTCCCACAGCAACCGCCGCTCCACCTCATTTTCAGCACCGGGCCAACCAGCGCTCCCCCTACCACCATCGGCTCCATCCAGCCAGCAGCCACCACCTCCTCCATTCAAACCATCCTCGCGCCCGCCTCCAGATCGAGCAGGAGGCTCATTCCCGGCCTCCTCCTCCCACAGCACGCCCGTCCTCAAGCCCCTGCCCCAAGCCTCCCCGTGCTCCTCCTCCTCGCCTCGTCATCCGGCGCCGCCGCCAGGGATCGAACCAGCTAGCAAGATGAGCGCCCACCCCTCTCTCCCGTATTCTCATTCCTCTAGTTTCTTTCTCTCAATCATCTCTCTGTTCTGTTGCCATGGACAGGAGCTCGCCGTCACGCTGATCTGTCTCCACCGGCGTTCGAAGTTCCCTTGAAGCCCAGATCTGGTACCCTGCGCGCCAGATCCGTCCGTTCCCCTGCGCCCGTCCGTCGCCCCACTGCCATCTCCGGCCTGTCCCCGCCGGGTCCGCGTCGTCGCGTCCCCACCATGGACGCCCGAACCTGAAGCTCCATCTCTGCCTCGGTCCACGCCTCGCCTCTAGTCAGATCGGCTCCCCAGGGCCGGATCCACACGTCCGCTCCATCCCTATCGTCCCGCCAGAGTCCCTGCCTCACCGGACCCCGCTGCTGCCTTCCCATCCAACGCCGCCGCTGCTCTGCTTCCTGACGAGAAGATGATCGCGCTCGCTTTCAATGCCTCCCCGAGCTCGCTCGGTCAAGCCGCGCGTTGATCTCCAGCCGCGCCCCAACAGCCTCCAACGCCCAGTCAAGAGCCCCGCGGCCCAGCTGGCTCCAACGGCCTGGGCTTGGCCCGTGGTGAGGAAGCCCAGCACCCAGATCCAGCCGCATATGTTTTTTGTGTGCACGCTGTGATTTTCCTATTTATTCCAGAGTCTGCTAGTTTTGCAGAGAACCCCCTAGACTTCATGCATTTAATAACTCATAATCTATGCAGCATATGTAAAGACTTAATATATGAAACTTTCTTAGAATTTTGTGTAGTTTCATAATATGTCATATCCATCCATGTTTAAAATGTTTAAAATGTTATTTGTGTAATTTTTCCCATATGCCATGCTAAAATGATTTAATTCATAACTTAATAACCGTAGCTCCAAATTTAATAATCTTTATATGTAAATGGGGTAGAAAAATGCCTAGTTTAACATGGTGGCTTTACTATGCATGTTTAACAACTCTAAAATATGGTTTAGGGCAGAACAGTACCAAAGCCTAAAATATGCACGTGAGGATTTTCCAGAATTGTTGTTTGTTATTTCCGGCCTCATTTAAACTTGCCTAGATAGGTAGTTTTCATATGTTTCACCCCTTTCCATGTCTAACAACATTTAATATTGTTGGGTACATAAACGAGAGAGAACTAAATAAGTCCCGTGGTGTTTCGTCAATATGCAACTCATTGCATATTGAGCTCCACTTAACTTGTAGTTTTGCTTGTGCACTTTGCCATGCAATGCCCTCATTAAACCGGACATGTATCATACTGGGTTGTGCATCATGCCATGATTATGTGTAGGTTGTTTATTATGTTGTTTGCTTCTTTCACGGAAAGCTTCTCGCGTTAGCTTCGGTTTCATTCCGGAGTGGTGAGGATCCGTTCGACTACATCCGGTTGTTTTCTTCATGGACTCATTCTTCTTCCTTGCGGGATCTCAGGCAAGATGACCATACCCTCGAAATCACTTCTATCTTTGCTTGCTAGTTGCTCACTCTATTGTTATGCCTATGCTGCGATACCTATCACTTGCTTTATCATGCCTCCCATATTGCCATGCCAAGCCTCTAACCCACCTTGTCCTAGCAAACCGTTGTTTGGCTATGTTATCGCTTTGATCAGCCCCCTCTTATAGCGTTGCTAGTTGGAGGTGAAGATTGGAGTTTGTTCCATGTTGGAACATGGATATGTTGGGATATCACAATATCTCTTATTTAATTAATGCATCTATATACTCGGTAAAGGGTGGAAGGCTCGGCCTTATGCCTGGTGTTTTGTTCCACTCTTGCCGCCCTAGTTTCCATCATACTGGTGTTATGTTCCCTGATTTTGTGTTCCTTACGCGGTCGGGTTATAATGGGAACCCCCTGACAGTTCGCTTTGAATAAAACTCCTCCAGCAAGGCCCAACCTTGGTTTTACCATTTGCACTAACAACCTATCACCTTCCCTTGGGTTCTACAGACTCAAGGGTCATCTTTATTTAACCCCCCGGGCCAGTGCTTCTCTAAGTGTTGGTCCAAACTGAGTAGACTGTGGGGCCACCTCGGGGAAACTTGATGGTTGGTTTTACTCGTAGGATGTGTCATCCGGTGTTGCCCTGAGAATGAGATATGTGCAGCTTCTATCAGGATGTCGGCGCATCAGGCGGCTTTGCTGGTTTAGTTTTACCATTGTCAAAATGTCTTGTAACCGGGATTCCGAGTCTGATCGGGCCGTCCTGGGAGAAGGAATATCCTTCGTTGACCATGAGAGCTTGTGATGGGCTAAGTTGGGACACCCCTGCAGGGTTTTGAACTTTTGAAAGCCGTGCCCGCGGTTATGGGCAGATGGGAATTTGTTAATGTCCGGTTGTAGAAAACTTGACACTTAACTTAATTAAAATGCATCAACCGCGTGTCTAGCCATGATGGTCTCGTCTCGGCGGGGTCCGAGAAGTGAACACGGTGTTGGAGTTATGCTTGAACGTAAGTAGTTTCAGGATCACTTCTTGATCACTTCTAGCTCACGATCGTGCCTTGCCTTTCTCTTCTCGCTCTCATTTGCGTAAGTTAGCCACCATATATGCTAGTGCTTGCTGCAGCTCCACCTCATACCTTTTCCTTACCCATGAGCTTAAATAGTCTTGATCGCGAGGGTGTGAGATTGCTGAGTCCCCGTGACTCATAGATTACTTCCAAAACCAGCTTGCAGGTGCCGATGATACCATGCAGGTGACGCAACCAACCTCGAGGAGGAGCTCGATGAAGATCTCGTTCTTTGTGTTGTATCGTTTCCAGTTGATCAGTAGTGGAGCCCAGTTGGGGCGATCGGGGATCTGTTGCATTAGGGGTAGTCCTCTTCTATTTTGGTTCCAAAGTCGAACCTTGATTGTATCTGGATGATGTAATGCTATAGCCAAGTATTGTGTGAAGTGGCGATTGTAAGCCAACTCTGTACCTCTTTCTTATTCAGCACATGGGATGTGTAAAGATTACCCCTCTTGCGACATGCCTACAATGCGGTTATGCCTCTAAGTCATGCTCCGACATGTGGGAGATATAGCCGCATCGTGGGTGTTACAAGTTGGTATGAGAGCCTTCCCAGACTTAGGAGCCCCCTGCTTCATCGAATTGTTGGCGTTGTTGAGTCTAGAAAAATGTTTTGAGTCATTTAGGATTATATATATATCGGAGAGTAGGATTATTTTTACTCCTCAGTCCCTTCGTCGCTCTGGTGAGGCATCCTGACGTAGAGTTTTGACTCTTCTCTTCTCAAATTTCACTAAAAAAATTTAGGATCACGCGGGTATCTTGGAATCGTTCCGATGGTTTTGTGACGAGAACATTGTTCTTGGTGCCTCCTGACATTCAGGGGTTATGGGAGTGTCCGGGGGAGTTGAGCTCCGAGGTGTTGTCGTCACAATTTTATCGTTGCAGTTCTGGAATACCTGAGTTTCGCCGACATCGAAAATCTCTTTTATGCAGTTGTTGGTGAGATAACCTCGACGCCACCCAGTACTGGGGCGGGAGTTCGGGAGTATTGCCATAACTCGTATAACGGATGCTTTTTGAAGGTTGAGGTAAATGATTTCCGAAGGTTTCTTGGTTATGTCTTGAAGGATGGATACAGCTGGATGTAGGATTTGTTAGTTTTGGGTGAGATATTATGCTTCCCCTGTATCCCCAACACCTAATTGCATAACTAGAAAGTTTCGGGAGTTTATAAGTGGGAATTCAAGTAGCTCCTAGGATATCTTTCTGACATATGTATGATATGAAATTGGGGTTCGACGTCTAGTGGTCCGCCTATCCACAGTTGGTTTTAAAGTGGTCTCATTGTGTCTTAAAGAGTCCTTGGCTATGCTGACTCGGGGACGCTTCGTATGTCATGTGCACTGCCTTGTACATGATGGTGCTGTATGATCGAGCCCGTGTGGGCCCCACCACGAAAACTTCGGATGAAATCTCTATCATGTGTTTGTTCCGGCTTAGACTGCAAGCCAATCCTTTGTTTTGTTTTTAGTTGTGGTATTCGAGTTGGTTCAATGTCAAATGTGTTTCCGTACCTTTCCTAAGCGGTATTCTCATATTTCTATGTGAATACTAATCCTTCATGATAATCAAGATTGTCATGTTAATCCTTTTTCAACCGGTGTGTTTTCTCTTCAAGTGGATATGATCATTTTTTTTCAACATCCGCAAGATCAACTCAAGTCTTCTCAACGGTGTTTGTTTCATCCGTCCCAAGTTGTCTTTGTTTTTCCCGCCCTCCCACCCTTTTTCTTCAAGGACTCAAATATCTTAATCAAGTATTCATTTGAATCATGTGAACTTTCTTCTTTCCTTTCCTTCAATGTTCTTAACCGGTGATTTCTCGTGGAGATGCTCAGAAACTTCAAGTTCATCATTCTTAATTCTTTTTCTTCTCTGGTGAATTCAATTCAAGCTTTGTCAATCATATTCCTTTTCCCCGTTTAAAATGCTTTCTCATGACGGTGCACCTCTTAATCATTCCCCGCTCGCTATTCTATTGTTCCAGAGAGCTCAAGATATCTCGAGGATTCGTGTTTTCACTCTACATTCATTCAAGCTCTTTTGAGGATGTTATCTCATTCAAGTCTTTTAATTCAATCGGTGCAATCTATCTCTTTAAATCATTTCGACGGTGTTTCTCTTGAGTGGGCCCTAACCCACAGGTCTTTTTCCAGGATCTTACCTGACTCTTCTAATTCTTTTCGGAGTTATTTTTCAAATTCTTTTCAAAGTATGACGTAAGTATGATCTGTCATCAGTCATCTGTCTTTCTCTGAGATCTCTCAAATTCTTTTCACCGTTGGCTCAACCTTTCTATTCGCCATCCCGGAGTATCTCAATAATTCATGGTTGTGTTTCTCGTCATCATCAACATTTGAAGACCGAAGAAGAGTTTTCTCTGCAATCATATCCGTTCTTTCAAAGATTCGTTATTCTAGCTTGATGCCATACTCTCATAATTGTTTCGATTGTGAGAATTATTTTCATCCTTCCGGAGCAATCCAGGAGTCTTTTCAGTCTGATTCTTTGGAGGCCATCATTTCGGGATTATTCATTCTAGCTTTCAGCTCTCATCCTCCAAATCTTACAGGTGCATCATTTAAATATACTCTAATCAGTTCGTGATCTATTCGTTTCACTTGTTCTAAATTCTCTCAAGCATCTTCGTTCATTTGCAAATTCTTCCTAGTGTTTTTCTATCTTTTCTTCATTCATTTTCAATTCTTACCGGTGGTTCGTTCAAGATATCTCTTCCTTTGTTATTGTATCAATTCATTCGTTGTTTCAATCCTACCGGTGGTTCACTGAAGACCTTCCCAAGTTTGCACTATATCTCATTTAATCCTTTCTACGAGAATAAGTAGTGTGCCAAATCCATTGTTTGTCATCAATTTAATTGGTGAAGGATAAGCATAATGTAATTCTTATTCTTGTTTCATCGAGTGAATTCAATTCCTTATGCCGGAGGTTCATCATATCACATTCTCGGTTTGAGAGGCTTATCTTTTCTTTTCCAAGAGTTCCAAGCTCTCACAATTATATCACCACGGAGATTCATCTAAATCATTGCAAGGCTTCACCTTGTGTTTTGAACCTCTCTTTCCTTCTGTTTGATCATCCTTTTGTTACCGGAGTTCTTCATGGAGGTTCTACATGATGGTTCACCAAGGATTTAATTCCTTCTCGAAGTGTTCATCAAGATTCTTTTCAGAGGAGCTCAAGCATTCTCCATCTTGCAATCCGGAGTGCAATTCTTTCTACCGTATCATTGGAGGTGGTATTATGTCATTCTTGATAATTTGAGTTCATGTTTCATAATTCACATGTTGTTAAGAATGAGGTAGTTTTAAAATCCATCAATCTCCTCGTTGGAGCTATCTTGGGTTATATTTCACCTAAAGCCTTCCCTAGGGATTGTTGCTATTTATGGTGCTCATAAATGACCCAAGTTCTTCATTTATCCTCCCGGTGATATAAGTTGCTCGTCTCCTTGTTCATATCAATCCAATCTATTGTTTTCGGTACTGGAAAAATTTCACCTCAGTTTTGAGATGTTTTCCTTAAGCCCACATCAAGCTTATCCTTTCGTTGTTGATAATCCAACAACTCCGTTCTAGCATTGTTGTAAGCGTGCTCTCCCAAGATCTTGTTTCCCTCCATTCATCCCATTCCATTCTTTCATTTCTTCCGGAGGCAGTGTGATGTTTCTATCTTCACTCATCATCTCAAGTTGTGAGGATCATATTCTTTCTCTTGCTTATCCATTTAACCGGAGTGTTGTGTCCTCTGCTCAAGTTCTTTTCGCCTTATCTAGTCTTGCATCACTTTTCAACCGGAGTGCTGCCCGAATTTGTTCTTCTTCGTTCCTCTTTTCTGAAGGAGATTGGCAAATTCGTTCATCTCAGTTGTATTCCTTTCTCGAAGTTGTTCAACTTTTCAAGGTTCCTTGGTTTCACTCGTTTGTCAAAGAAGCATCTTAGTTTTACCTCTTCTCTTTCTCTTCCGTTTTTCCCTCTGGTGCCATTCTAGATCTCGGGACGAGATCCTCTCATAGTGGTGGAGTGATGTGACGCCCCGAGACCGTTGCGCCGGGTGTCTTCCAGTTATTCGTTGTTGTTGCCTTGTCATTTGCTTGTGTGTCGCTTCTTGCCATGTCATCATCCGCATTGCATCATCATGTTTTCGAAACTTGCATTCGTCCGGGTTCCCCAGTTCTGTCCGTTGTCTGTTCTGAGCCCAGACACACTTGCACGCGCCCGCGGCACGTCCGAAATATTATTTTATAAGTGGCCGGAAAATGTTCTCGGAATGGGTTGAAAGTTGGCATGCGGTCTTATTATAGTGTAGGTAGGCTGCCTACCAAGTTTCATCGCATTCGGAGTCCGTTTGACGCCCCAACGGGTAACTATAGCGGCAATATAGCCGGTCTTTTCGTCGGACGTTTTCGGTCTCTGGAAACTGTGACGGGCTGCATCTCTCCCCACTTCTCTCAGGGCAACCCGCTCTCCACAGTCCACCTAGGCCCATGCCAATCCCTCTTCGCGTCCGGAGTCGTCCGATGCGATCGCACGATCCGAAAACCCCTCTTTGCTCAGTGCACAAACCCCCTCGCATGCGTGTCCAAAACTGTCCCGAACCCGACCCGGATAGTCATCACCGTTGGGTCCGGAACATCCCCAAACATCTACAAAATATATCCGTTTTCTTATTTGGACTCCCTAGCCTATTTTTCCTGACCGTCCGATTAAAATCGAAGGGACCAAATGCCCCTATCACAAATCCACTTGCTTTATATATATAGACCAATCCCCTAGGCAGCAACCCTAGAAATCCTCCCCCTTGTCCTATCGCGCCACCGCCACTAGCTCCACCCGGTCGCCTCCCTCCTCGGGATCTCCTCCTACAGCAACTGCCGCTCCACCTCGTTTTCAGTGCCGGGCCTACCAGCGCTCGCCCTACCACCATCGGCTCGATCCAGCCAGCAGCCACCACCTCCTCCATTCGAACCATCCTCGTGCCCGCCTCCAGATCGAGCAGGAGGCTCATTCCCAGCCTCCTCCTCCCGCAGCATGCCCGTCCTCAAGCCCCTGCCCCGAGCCTCCCCGTGCTCCTCCTCCACGCGTCGCCGTCCGCCGCTGCCGCCATGGACCGAACCAGCTAGCAAGATGAGCGCCCACCCCTCTCTCCCTTCTTCTCCTTCCTCTAGTTTCTTTCTCTCAATCCTCTCTCTGTTCTGTTGCCACGGACAGGAGCTCGCCGTCACGCTGATCTGTCTCCACCGGCGTTCGAAGTTCCCTTGAAGCCCGGATCTGTTACCCTGCGCGCCGGATCCGTCCGTTCTCCCGCGCCCGTTCGTCGCCCCGCTGCCATCTCCGGCCTGTCCCCGCCGGGTCCGCATCGTCGCCTCCCCCCATGGCCGCTTGAACCTGAAGCTCCATCTCTGCCTCGCTCCACGCCACGCCTCTAGTCAGATCGGCTCCCCAGGGCCGGATCCGCACATCTGCTCCATCCCTGCCGTCCCGCCGGAGTCCCCTGCCTCACCGGACCCCGCTGCTGCCTTCCCATCCAATGCCGCCGCTGCTCTGCTTCCTGACAAGAAGATGACCGCGCCCACTTTCAGTGCCTCCTCGAGCTCGCTCGGTCAAGCTGCGCGTTGATCTCCAGCCGCGGCCCAGCAGCCTCCAAGGCCCAGTCAAGAGCCCTGCGGCCCAGCTGGCTCCAACGGCCTGGGCTTGGCCCGTGGTGAGGAAGCCCAACACCTAGATCCAGCCGCATATGTTTTTTTGTGCGCGCTGTGATTTTCCTATTTATTCCAGAGGTTGCCAGTTTTGCAGAGAACCCCCTAGACTTCATGCATTTAATAACTCATTATCTATGCAGCATATGTAAAGACTTAATATATGAAACTTTCTTAGAATTTTGTGTAGTTTCATAATATGTCATATCCATCCATGTTTAAAATGTTTAAAATGTTGTTTGTGTAATTTTGCCCATATGCCATGCTAAAATGATTTAATTCGTAACTTAATAACCGTAGCTCCAAATTTAATAATCTTTATATGTAAATGGGGTAGAAAAATGCCTAGTTTAACATGGTGGCTTTACTTTGCATGTTTAACAACTCTAAAATTTGGTTTAGGGCAGAACAGTACCAAAACCTAAAATATGCACATGAGGATTTTCCGAAATTGTTGTTTGTTATTTCCGGCCACATTTAAACTTGCTTAGATAGGTAGTTTTCATATGTTTCACCCCTTTCCATGTTTAACAACATTTAATATTCTTGGGTACATAAATGAGAGAGAACTAAATAAGTCCCGTGGTGTTTCGTCAATATGCAACTCGTTGCATATTGAGCTCCATTTAACTTGTAGTTTTGCTTGTGCACTTTGCCATGCCATGCCCTCATTAAACCGGACATGCATCATACTGGGTTGTGCATCATGCCATGATTATGTGTTGGTTGTTTATTATGTTGTTTGCTTCTTTCCGGGTTGCTTCTCGTGTTAGCTTTGGTTTCGTTCCGGAGTGGCGAGGATCTATTCGACTAGTCTGGTTGTTTTCTTCATGGACTCGTTCTTCTTCCTTGCGGGATCTCATGCAAGATGACCATACCCTCGAAATCACTTCTATCTTTGCTTGCTAGTTGCTCACTCTATTGCTATGCCTATGCTGCGATACCTATCACTTGCTTTATCATGCCTCCCATATTGCCATGCCAAGCCTCTAACTCACCTTGTCCTAGCAAACCGTTGTTTGGCTATGTTATCGCTTTGCTCAGTCCCCTCTTATAGCGTTGCTAGTTGTAGGTGAAGATTGAAGTTTGTTCCATGTTGGAACATGGATTTGTTGGGATATCACAATATCTCTTATTTAATTGATGCATCTATATATTTGGTAAAGGGTGGAAGGCTCGGCCTTATGCCTGGTGTTTTGTTCCACTCTTGCCGCCCTAGTTTCCATCATACCGGTGTTATGTTCCTTGATTTTGCATTCCTTACGCGGTCGGGTTATAATGGGAACCCCTTGACAGTTCGCTTTGAATAAAACTCCTCCAGCAAGGCCCAACCTTGGTTTTACCATTTGCACTAACAACCTATCACCTTCCCTTGGGTTCTGCAGACTCAAGGGTCATTTTATTTAACCAATGCTTCTCTAATTGTTGGTCTGAACTGAGTAGACTGCGGGGCCACCTCGGGGAAACTTGAGGGTTGGTTTTACTCGTAGGATGTCTCATCCGGTGTTGCCCTGAGAACGAGATATGTGCAGCTTCTATCAGGATGTCGGTGCATCGGGCAGCTTTGCTGGTTTAGTTTTACCATTGTCGAAATGTCTTGTAAACGGGATTCCGAGTCTAATCGGGCCGTCCTGGGAGAAGGAATATACTTCGTTGAGCGTGAGAGCTTGTGATGGGCTAAGTTGGGACACCCCTGCAGGGTTTTGAACTTTCGAAAGCCGTGCCCGCGGTTATGGGCAGATGGGAATTTGTTAATGTCCGGTTGTAGAAAACTTGACACTTAACTTAATTAAAATGCATCAACCGCGTGTGTAGCCGTGATGGTCTCTTCTTGGTGGGGTCCGGGAAGTGAACACGGTGGTGGAGTTATGCTTGAATGTAAGTAGTTTTAGGATCACTTCTTGATCACTTCTAGCTCACGACCGTGCCTTGCCTTTCTCTTCTCGCTCTCATTTGCGTAAGTTAGCCACCATATATGCTAGTGCTTGCTGCAGCTCCACCTCATACCTTTTCCTTACCCATAAGCTTAAATAGTCTTGATTGCGAGGGTGTGAGATTGCTGAGTCCCCATGACTCACAAATTACTTCCAAAACCAACTTGCAGGTGCCGATGATATCGTGCAGGTGACGCAACCGAGCTCGAGGAGGAGCTCGATGAAGATCTCGTTCTTTGTGTTGTATCGTTTCCAGTTGATCAGTAGTGGAGCCTAGTTGGGGCGATCGGGGATCTGCAGCATTAGGGGTAGTCCTCTTTTATTTTGGTTCCGTAGTCGGACCTTGATTATATCTGGATGATGTAATGCTATAGTCAGGTATTGTGTGAAGTGGCGATTGTAAGCCAACTCTGTACCTCTTTCTTATTCAGTACATGGGATGTGTGAAGATTACCCCTCTTGCGACATGCCTACAATGCGGTTATGCCTCTAAGTCGTGCTCCGACACGTGGGAGACATAGCCGCATCGTGGGTGTTACATAGTGCTTGACGACCAACCCGTCAATACTACGGGGATGGTCGCTGGCGCAGGCGCAGGGGATGGGAGCTCTGACGGGAGCGGGGGCAGCAACCGCCATGACCAGCTCGTTCAGGGCCACTTCCATGAGGCCCCATTCCTCCTTATTTTCTATCTCCTCTAGCCCGGAGTCGACTTCACCAAACTTGAAGACTAGTGGCAGATGATCATTCTGCGCCATGGCGTTGGTGGAGGTCTACGGAGGGAGGGGAATGGGAGGCGAATAGTAAGGCCGCCTGTATTAAACAGTGGCTCGGGCACCATTAATGGAGAGGAAGGTGGGCGGCCATGGAAGTCAAAGGGCTCACTTCCCAGTGAGCCTATGCAGCGTACAACTCGCACGCTTCCCGGTGAGCCTGTGCATTGGAGGACAACTTGGACGCCTCTCGGTCAGCCTGTGCACCGGACTCCGCTTGCACGCCTCCCGTTTCAGTCAAGAAGTTGTCCGCACGGCACCTCCTATAGCCATTAAAACGAAGACACGTGGTGTCACATGAATGGTTAACAGAACGCACACGATTTGAAATATACAAACGTTTGAGATATTAAAGTGGCAGATATTTTTTTCAAAATGCCTTTGTTGGTTGTTCGAGTGCGCCTTCCCTCAAAATGGACACGAAAAATATGACAACATGCCGGGTGCCATTCCATGATAGCATGCCAAGTTTCATATAATTTCAGACGAGTTTTGGATTTACTAGAATTTAAAAACAAAGTATCTCAACGTTTTGCTGGCAATCAATAGTGCCTCGGTGTTTGAAATTCATTCCCATTTCTTGCATGGGACCTAACCATGCACCCAAGGACACCGATTTGATTTTTCAACCAATTTATATGCACTGGAGCATGTGCATGTAGTTCAAATTTGAATTATGCACATAAAATGCCTAGAAAACCCAGTTAATGTATAAAAATGTCCAAACGAACCCCGAAAAATTCCAAAATTTAACACAACACTCTTGTTGTTCTATGTTGACACTAGAAATTTTTTGAAAGCAATAAGAGGCAACGGATATCATTTCGTCCCCAATGGTGGCACATTCCCTACCAAAACCATCAGGCTTGTGAAAAATTCCAAAATTTAACACAACACTCTTGTTGTTCTATGTTGACACTAGAAATTTTTTGAAAGCAATAAGAGGCAACGGATATCATTTCGTCCCCAATGGTGGCACATTCCCTACCAAAACCATCAGGCTTGTTGTGAGAAGCTCTGGTTTGTGAGAAGCTTATATGGGACAGATTTTTTACCACGGCATGTTTGATGCCGCTCCATGATAGCATGCCAAGTTTCATGAATTTTAGACTAGTTTTGGATTTGCTAGAATTTAAAAACCAGGTATCTCAATGTTTGCGGCCGAGTGATGGTGGCAGGGTCTTTGAAATTCATTCCCATTTCTTGCATGGGACCTAAGCATGCACCCAAGGACACTTATTAGATTTTCAACCAATTTATATGCACTGGAGCATGTGCATGTAGTTCAAATTTGAATTATGCACATAAAATGTCTAGAAACACCAGTTAATGTATAAAAATGTCCAGACCAACCCCGAAAAAATTCCAAAATTTAACACAACAGTCCTGTTGTTCTATGTTGACACTAGAAGTTTTTTTAAAGCAATAAGAGGCACCGGATATCGTTTCGTCCCCAAAGGTGGCACGTTCCCTACCGAAACCACGAGGCTTGTTGTGAGAAGCTTATACCCAAACCAGCCCGGAATGGGACAAAATTTTTTACCACGGCTTGTTGATGCCGCTCCATGATAGCAACCCAAGTTTCATGAATTTCAGACGAGTTTTGGATTTACTAGAATTTAAAAACAAAGTATCTCAACATTTTGTCGGCAATCAACAGTGCCCTGGTGTTTGAAATTCATTCCCATTTCTTGCATGGGACCTAAGCATGCACCCAAGGACACATATTTGATTTTTCAACCAATTTATATGCACTGGAGCATGTGCATGTAGTTCAAATTTGAATTATGCACATAAAATGTCTAGAAACCCCAGTTAATGTATAAAAATGTCCAAACGACCCCGAAAAATTCCAAAAATTAACACAACACTCCCGTTGTTCTATGTTGACTCTAGAGAAAAAATTGAAATCAAGAAGAGGCAACCAATATCGTTTCATCCCCAAAGGTGAAACATTCCCTACAGAAACTATCAGGCTTATTCTGAGAAGCTCTGGTTTGTGAGAAGCTTATAACCAAATCTGCCCCAAATGGGACAAAAAATTTACCACGACATGTTGACGCTGCTCCATGATAGCATGCCAAGTTTCATGAATTTCAAAAGAATTTTGGATTTACTAGAATTTAAAAACCAGGTATCTCAATGTTTGCGGCCGAGTGATGGTGGCAGGGTGTTTGACATTCATTCCCATTTTTTGCATGGGACTTAAACATGCAACTGAGGACATAAATTTGAATTTTCAACCAATGTATATGCATTAGAGCATGTGCATGTACTTCAAATTTGAATTATGCACATAAATGCATAGAAAACTCAATTAATGTATAAAAATGTCCAAACGAGCCTCGAGAAATTCCTAAAATTAACACAACACTCATGTTGTTCTATGTTGACACTAGAACAAATTGAAATCAAGAAGAGGCAACAGATATCGTTTTGTCCAGCAAAGGTAAAACATTCCCTAATAAACCATCGAGGCTTGTTGTGAGAAGCTATGGCTTGTGAGAAGCTTATATACACCAACCTGCCCCAAATGGGACAATATTTTTACCACTGCATGTTGATGTCGTTCCATGCTAGCATGTCAAGTTTCATAAATTTCAGATGTGTTTTTGATTTACTAGAATTTAAAAAACCGTGTATCTCAATGTTAGCGGGAGCAACGGTGGCATGGTGTTTGACATTCATTCTCATTTCTTGCATGGGACTTAAGCATGTAACCAAGGACAGACATTCAAATTTTGAACCAATTTATATGCACTGGAGCATGTGCATGTAGTTCAAATTTGAATTATGCACATGAATGCATAGAAAACTCAGTTAATGTATAAAAATGTCCAAACAATCCCTGAAATTCATCCCCATGTCCTTCATTGGACATAAGCATAAACCCATGGACACATATATGATTTTACAACCCAGCTTGTTGCACCGGAGCATGTGCATGTAGTTTAATTTTGAATTGTACACCTGAAATGGCTAGAAAACCAATTTAATGTATAAAATGTCCAAACAAACCCTGAATAATTCCAGTTCTTTTGCGACACACATATAGTTGCATGTTCACTGCAGATAAAAGTTCTAGCAATTCAAACAACGTCCATTGCCACTTTGACCCCATTATGTAATTCAAATCAAGATGAAAAATCATGTAGATCCCAGACAGTTTATTATCACCAACCATGTGAGATGCAGTACAAAATACCCTGGAGCACCGTCAGATGACACTTTGCGTGCCAGTTTTTTCGCTGAAGCGATTCAAAATTTTCGGCTACCGCCGAAATATCTACCTCTCTGCCCCCTCCCCCTTACCAAAAGCCGCATTTCCCCTATTTCCGCCTTCCTTTCCAAGTTGAAACCTTCACTCCTTGCTTGTAGCGCTTCCTTCTTACTGGCTACCGTCCTTCACGCTTCTCGGCCTTGCCTATCTAGGCAGGTAATCCACACCTGACCCCCATCCTCCTCCTCCTTCCACATCCCACATGCCCCGACCGCCGGCGCGACACCTTCCACCCAAATCACCGACCCCTCCACCAAATAAGCACTGCCCAAAGCCATGGTGCATGCAGTATAGCCAGGATCTCAAGGAGCATTTGGCAGTGGAGAAGCAAATCGCAGCCGCACGCGCGGATGAGGTCGTGATGGCTGCCATTCGTGTCGTCCCCCAGATCTTGGAGGAGCACCTCGCCGTCGATGCCTCGCATGCCGATGCCGCGACATGATTGGTTGCTTTAAATGACAGTTTGTGGTGTTTTCTAGAGGCCACCCTCGGTGCCTTCGACGAAGACTATGAGGTGTTTTCTTAGCGTGCACGTGCTTACCTCATCTCAAGAGCCAGTAGGTTGGTGCCCAGAGCGGCTCAGGAAACTCACCACTACGACAAGGGCACCCACGATGGGGAGGGATTGCCCTCTTCCATGTGCAAGGAGCCAATCATCATCGATATCTCCAACAATGAGGAGTAGCTTGTCTTATTAGCTCACTATAAGGACCCATGTTCAGTTTTCTTGATACTGCCTTTCCTTAACAAATTCTAGTGAATTGTGCTATCTACTTTTACCATGCAATTTGTTGCTCTAGTGTATATGTTCTATATGTCCTGCAATGTGGTGCTCACTTATTAACTATTGGTTAATTAGTTGTCGTGTTCAGTTAACTGTTTGGTTCCATTATGCAAATGTGATGTTCAATTCTTCAGGGTGCAATTTTCTATTGTCTTCCATGTGAGAAATAAATTGATTTTTTTCTTTACAAAATACATGAGAAACAAATACAATAGCTACATTTCCTAGTTGTCAAGCATGCTTGGTTTGGTTAACTGTCTGATTTTCTAGTATATTATACATTCTGCAATGTGGTGCTCAGTTAACTTTTGGTTCATTTGTTGTGGTGTTTAGTTAACTGTTTGGTTCAATTCTGCAATGTGATGTTCAATTGTTGAGGGTGCATTCTATTATTGTATACCATGTGAAAAATAAATCGACATGGTGTTTAGTCAACGTTTGGTTCATTTGTTGTGGTGTTTAGTTAACTGCTTGGTTCAATTCTGCAATGCGATGTCCAATTGTCGTGGGTAGAATTTTGTACTGTTGTGCATGTGAGGAATAAATCTAATTTGGTTGTACTAAATACATGAGAAACAAATAAAATTGCTATATTTCTGAGTTGTTAAGCATGCTTGGTTTGGTTAACTGTCTGATCTTCCATTAGCAGTATGTTATATTGTGCAATGTGGTGCTCAGTTAATGTTTGGTTCATTTGTTGTGGTGTTTAGTTAACTGCTTGGTTCAATTTTGCAATGCGATGTCCAATTGTCATGGGTAGAATTTTGTATTGTTGTGCATGTGAGAAATAAATCGAATTTGGCTGCACTTAATACATGAGAAACATATACAAGTGCTATATTTCCTACTTCTTAATCATGCTTGGTTTGGATAAATGGGTTTTCCATGTGGCTTGAATTAATCTGATGAATCTGCAATGTGCTTATTTTTCATCAACATATTTTACTGATAGCATGCGAACCCTTACTTAACCTGGTGACTAACTACCTTATATGTGTTGCAGGGAAACAATGGGAAGCACTGAGTGTCAGAGGTTTTGACCCAGTGCTCGGACCCTTTTTGCATATGGGAAAATGACTTGTCCATGAATATCAATCAAATCAAGAAACTCAGAAAGATTGTTAGGATAAAGAAATTAGGGACAAAAAACAACAAGATCTTTGTCTGCACAACGAAGAAGACATCAGTTAGCTAGAAGATGGTACTAACTATTACACCTTGCCTTTTGTTATTCCTTTGCCCCATTACCAATATAGAGAAGATATTTATGCACATCCTTGTTTTCAGGGCCTTTCCAAAGCAATTCACTGATGATTACCTCTGAAACCACCTCTATGGTCAGCGAGGAGGAGGGAGGTTTTCATACAACACCCTCCTGAAGGACGAAGGATGGACGGTCAATCATCTACAGGCACTGGCCTAAAGCAGGAGGCGAGGGAGGTTTTCATACAACACCCTCCTGAAGAGGACGAAGGATGGACGGTCAGTCATCTACAGGCACTGGCCTAAAGTTGCAAAGACCTTCAACATGAATGAAGGCTCAATATTCGCCTTCCGCTTCAGCAGTTTTCCAGATGAGATGCATCTTTCTATGTACCGTTTATGATGCTAATTTCGAAAGGTTCTAGATGTTGCATGTCAAACTTGGTGCTGGTGCAGTTGTGTAATGGGGTAGCTAAGTGCTGAAGGTATATCATGTTGTACTCTAATGTATTTCAATTATGAAATCCTGCTTCCTTAATATGGAAATGAAATATATTATGTGCTTAATATGAATGTTAATTAGATTAATAAACGGATTATTAATAATAGGGCAATTAGCCTGCTAACTAGGTTTTTCTATTGCAAACGGTTATTCAGAAAACACCATGGGCGATGACCTCAGGCAACGCACACAATTTCTATGAATAAACCGTGTTGGATCAATGAACAATCACAAAATGACATTCTCTTGAAAATTGTTTGCATTAGGCCACCTAGCGCAAACATTTACCACATAAAAACTATGTGTGATGGACAGCCTTTGCCACACAGTTTCTTCTACGCACCGTGTGTGATGCATTCAATAACGCAAACAATAAAATTGTTAATATCATGTGCAATGGCAACGCTATCACAAATGACTTAACGGGGAAAATTGTGTGTGTCGTACATGCGAAGGGAAACGTTTTCCTTGGAGCGGCTGTGTGGGATGTTTATATGAACGGAAACGTTTAGCGAGGACTGACTGTGTGGGATGTACTTATGACCGGAAATGATTTCGCCTGTATAATTGTATTCTTTTAGCATTACTATACGTATAACCATATTTGAGCACTGTCCGGTCGCACACGGCCTCATTTTGTCGAGCGTGTGTGCCAGGAGGGCATATCCCGGGCGGTTTCTGGGTCCTGTGGGAAGGACCCCCTATCACCCACACTCACTTGGCGACGGTTCCAAATGCCGTCGTGGAAAGGGGTTAAAATCTGTTTGTATAGCACCTCGCTGTACCAGTGAAGGTGTGTGCGATATATGGCATCTGGTTCACTTGGATGAACTATTTTCGATTAGGCGACACAATAGAAATGGTTCAGCTAGATCAAGGTGTGTGCAATGGAGGGCATACAGTTCATTCTGATAAACTATTTGTGTTGAGCCAAGAGAACAGAATGTTTCACATAAAGAAGATGTGTGTAATACGCGGCAAACATCCAATTACATAGGTGGCTAGTACACACATGACATTTCCACACACCAAAGTAAACTATTACATGCATAATTAACTAGGATAAATGATCATCTGATCATCATCTCCTTCTTGTGCTAGCTCAATGTTCCTTCTGTGCTAAGTTTCCTTTAATTGATGGCGTTTATGAACACGCCACCATTTCCCGCCATTTCCTCACCGGTTTCCTGCCACCTAGCAATATTGAGCATAAACCTAGGAGGCGCGCGACACACGGAGGCAACAAGCGTAGCCTGTAGCACATCCACCTTTTCCAAGCATTCCAACCCACCAAAGCGCCGCCTCTGCCATCAACCTTGTCGACGAGGAAACGAGCAGGCGCCACAGCCCTTCGAGGCCGAGGCACTCACTAGAAACGCGATGGAAGACGTCGTGATGCGTGCCATCGTCAGGGTTGAGCAGACCCTTGGTGCATGGCACTTCAGCTCTGCGTATCAAGATAGGCATGTCAGCGCCGGGAGGCTGCAACTCGTTGCACAACATGATCGATGGCGCGCTGCAGAGCAAGCTAGGCATGTCCGCGCCCATAGGCTATGGCTCGCCGCACGGTGAGACCGTTGGTGCGCCGTAGATCAAGAGGCGCGGCGCGCCGCACAGCAAGAGCGGATCCATCGGCGCTTGCCTTCTGTCAACAGGGCATCACAGCTGAGTACATGTCCCATCAGTAAACCCATTCCTCGCTAGGAGTGGGTAGAGGCCCTCTGCACCATACTTGCACCAGAGGTCAGCCGCGCCGTACTTACTCCGAACGCCCGCCGCACCGTTCGCATGGGTCGTGTCATTCGCCTTGTCCGTGGCCCGCTTGATGCCAACGCGCTGCTCGGTAGGCTCAACCGTCTCCTTGGCCGGGGTGTCCACCTGAGCGCAGTAGAGGAACATGGTGGTCGGATCCTCGAGCTGGTGATCTCCGATGAAATATAGAACTTGGAGCTCGAGATCGCGCTCTAGATGTACGGCGAGCATGTCGAGCGCTTGGACGAACGCCTGCACGAGTTCAGGCAGAGCCAAGAGCCACCGTAGGCAAGGGCTGTTGGTCATGGTCTCATGGACGTGTTTTATTTTGTTGAGTCGTTTCGACGTGGATCACTATGTATTCACATCAATCATAATATTGCTCTGTTTCAATGTGTGTACTCTGTTTTCCATTCTTATATGTTTCGTTTCAATGTGTGTGTATATGCTTTCCATTTTGTATATGTGGATGATAACAGATAGATACAAATTAGTAAACAAAAATAGATAGAAAATGGAATTCATAATATATATATATATTAAGTGTACACTAGTTCATCACAGAATATATATAATATCATCACATATACGTGATGATACTAAACTACTAGGTAGTAGGTACAATGCATAAAATTGAAAACTAACAATACTAAAACTAATCATCCCTCCTGGGGGCAGTATTCGGCAGTCCCTCGCCATCAGCTCCCTGGTGCACAGCGTCTTCCCAATGCGGAGGCAGTACTCCACCTCCTCTGACTCGCAGCGCTTGACGTACTGATCTGCCTCTTGCTGGCGGACGAGCGCGAACGATCTTGCCATTTCGTTGGGCACCCACCGGAGCTCCTCATCGGTGGCACGCTGGAGCTTATCGGCCCACCTCCACGCAGTGATGAGGCGCCTAGCGCCTTTGACCTTCATCGCAAAGTAACCGTCTTCGTACACCTCCTCTTCACGATGACGCGCCCACCCCCAAAGCTCCACTGCCTCTTTTTTCTAGGCGGCATCACGTGCTTCACTGGCCGCCTGGTACCTGGCTTCCTCCTCCGTCATATCCTTCTTGAACGCCACTTGCCTGGCTTTCTCAGTTGGCGGCAGCGAGTTCCATAGACAAATATTGTACTGGCCCCAAAACCAATCCAAAGTTAGGGGGTCCGACGCAAACTCGTCCGGCGGCGCGTAGGGGTCCTCTTCGTCGCTGCTCTTCGACTGAGAATCCTCGGGGGGTGGCGACTCCTCGTCGGCATGTGGGCAGATCGGCGGCGCCATGGCAGAGATTTGAGAGAGAGAGAGAAAGAGAGAGAGAGAGAGAGAGAGAGAGTGAGAGAGAGAGGGCGAGTGTCGGTGTCAAAACCAGCAGATCTCGGGTAGGGGGTCCTGAACTGTGCGTCCAAGGATCGAGGGTAACATGAGGCAAGGGACACGATGTTTTACCTAGGTTCGGGCCCTCTTGATGGAGGTAATACCCTACGGCCTGCTTGATTGACTTTGATGAGTATAGGGGTTACAATAGTTGATCTACCTTGAGATCGTACTAGCTAAACCCTAGATGTCTAGCCTGTATGATTATGATTGCCTCTAGGGACTAAACCCTTCGGTTTATATAGACACCGGAGGGGTCTAGGGTTGTACAGAATCGGTTTATAGAGAAAGGAATCTTCATATCCGCACACCAAGGAGAGTCCCATTCGGACACGGGGGAAAGCCTTCTATCTTGTATCTTCGTAGCCCATTAGTCCGACCCATGTTACATAGCCCAGACGTCCGAGGACCCCCTAATCCAGGACTCCCTCGGTAGCCCCTGAACCAGGCTTCAATGACGATGTATCTGGCGCGGATTGTCTTCGGCATTGCAAGACGGGTTCCTCCTCCGAATACTCCAAAGTTGTTGATTAGCAATAACTATGTCCGGATCTGTTTAATAGCCACAATATCGCTGCCACAAGGGCATAATACTTAATCAAAAAACACGATATGTCTTTACTGGCAGTTTTTGCTAGCAAGACATTACGTCTGGCCTCTTTATTATTTTGAATCACTTTTCAATCTCCCGTTTCGTGTTTCGAGACGCAGCTTCCGGTGACACGTCTTGTCAAAACAGAGATCGTGTCCTCTTTTCACGGGATCTTTATCAATATGGGTTTGGGTAATCCAACCGTGCCGTCTGCACGACCCCTTGGGAATAGGCAAGTTTTAAGGCTCGTGGGGGGGACGCTCTATATTCACTGCCTTTATAAGGAGATAAGAATCCACCTTTTCACCCCACGCCTTCTTCTTCCTCAGCCCATCCGCCCTCAAGCTCCAGAGCCCAAGCTTCGATCCCTTCTGTCCCCAGAGAACATTCGAGCCATGTTCGGATCCAGAGCACAAGGCAAGTGGATGGCCTCCTCTGTCGCAGAGGAGGACATTAAGAAGCTCCGGGAAGCAGGGTACTTGGCCAAGGAAATCGTCCAACGGCTTCCGGACAAGAAGCAGATCGTCCCTACTCCGGAGCCCCATGAGAGGGTAGTATTTATCCCTCATTTCCTTTGTGGGTTAGGGTTTCCCCTCCATCCTTTTGTTCGCGGCCTTATGTTCTAATATGGGCTAGATTTCCATGATGTAGCTTAGAATTCCTTCCTCAACATTCCGGTGTTCATCGTCGTATGTGTGGCATTCCTCCGCATCCCTCTCCACTTCAGACTTTGGCTCAAGGTCTTCAATGTGAAGCCAAAAGTGGTGGATGGTCAACACGCGGAGTGCGGCGGCAGCATGGTGAGCAAACTTCCCAACGTCACTTGGCCTAAAGGCACCTTCGTGGAGACCGTGAAGGGGTGGCAGCAGGGGTGGTTCTACGTCACGGAACCCCGTGACTCCACATGGGCTGCTCCTCCCGAGTTCAAGTACGGGCCTCCACTGCGGCTGACATCCTGGCTCAACAAGGGCCTGGACTGGGCGTCATCCGACGAGGTGACGATGTTGCAGAAGCGCATCCAGGTAATGCTTTTTTGCCAGATTCTCCACTGCCAAGACCGGACTCAGCACATGTGGGAGTTCGACCCGGCCGGTCCCCGGACCCTACGGAGATTCTTTGGCACGGAGCACGAAGACATGTGGAAGCTGTTGTTCAAGACCCAAAATACTTGGCCAAAAACGACCGAGGATCTCGGCCTTGACTGTACTCACGCATCGTCTCCCGTAAGTTTTTATGACAACTTTATTATTTGCAAATCCAAGGGGCTTACTAATCTTTCCATTCTTCCCACATGGTTGGACGAAGAAGGCGGAGCGGATTCACTGTCCAGCTCCGCTACCCGAAGACCCAGCCATCCCTCTGCTAACGAGGATGGTGGTTCCGGCGCCATATCAGGCGCCGAAAAAGCGGGCCAAGAAGAAGGCCAAGGAGGCCAAAAGTGGCCTCCGTCGTGAAGGTGCTTCGGATGTAGTGTCCGAAGACACCGAGACCCACTCCTCCCCTGACGAAGATGAAGGGGAGGAGGAAGAGAGTAAATCTCCCCTTAAGGGGGGAAAGAAGAATAGGGGGCTTCCGCGGATCTGGAGGCGGAGGCGTGAAAGAGAGGAAGAATCTCCCTCATGGATGACTCTGAATCGGATGCTGATGAATGGCGCCCCAGGCCGAAGCCCCTAGCCGGATCATAAGTACCCCCAAAGGCACTTGTACTTATATATCTATCTGGCTTTCTGCTTTGTGATCTTAATATACTACATTACGTGCTGCAGTCCGGCACGCGTCCTCCCCCAGCAATCCTCATCTTCGGGGAATTCACTGGAACAGAACGTGATGGACAGCGGGTCGCCTCCGCCGGCCTCCTCCCCCAGAGCTATGGATAATGCCGAAGTGTTGTCCCGAAGGACCCTTCCGAGTCAGGGGGTGCGGGGAGCTGCCACGGTGGCGCCAGAGGGCGATATCCCTGCTACGAGAAACATGGGGGAATCAACCGCCATGGAGACTAATGACAGGGGCCATGCCCAATTCGGCCCCCAACCGAATATTATTCCGGGGACCTATATGGCTCTGGAATCAGGTGGGCAACCTCCTTCGAAAGAAGGAGGTGCGCAAATCCCACCGGCGTCCTTTGTCAATTCGGAGGCGCCGGATACTCTGGTGGAAGCACTTCAGAGTGCCATCATTGTAGAAGAACATCGTACCCTTCTGGGTACGGTGGTTGAAAGGGTTCAGTCCGCCAAAAGCGGATTGAATGAGGCCTATACTAGCCTTCTGAGAGGCTTTGAGGTACGTAATATAATACCTTTTGTCTATATGATAAAAAGTGTCCGTGCATAGATAGTATCCCCTGAGACTCTGTTCGGTATTCAAAAGGAAAGGCCGAATAGAGGATCTAATGTCTCAATCAGGAGATTAACACACATATCTATTTGAACCAAACAGGCTACGATGCAGGCGTCAGCTACCCATGCCGCCGAAGCGTTTGAACTGAGGCGGAAGTTAGCGAAAAGCAAGGTACATGATACGGAAAATGCTTCTGAAATAATATCAGCAATAATTTGCCATCTGAATGAGTCTTATAACTTTGCTCATAGCTGACGCGCCTGAGGTCGATACGCTCAAGAGCATGCTGGCCGAGGCCAAGAAAGAGGCCTGAGGTCGATACCCAGCAGCTACTTCGGGCTCGTGAAGCGGCTGGTCAGTGCCTGCCCCCGGCTTGATGCCATGAAGCGGTCAGTCTGCATCGAAGGTGCGCGGATGTCCTTCGCCCGTGTCAAAGTGTAGTGGGCGAAGATGGACGCCGTCAAGCTCGCGGCCGAGGGATCGCCCGCAGGCAAAGAGCGCCGCACGCCGGAGCGGTATTTCGATGATGGCCTAGAAGGATCCCACATTGTGGAGGGCTAGTGTTCGAAGGACATCATTTTTGAATGAATGTATCCTATGTTGTCCAATCCTGTATTATGAAACAAGGCTTATGTATGATATGTTGTTGGCTTTATTTAAAATATTTTCCTCATGTGCGGCTATTTAAGACATCTGAGAGTTGGCCAGTCGTCGACTTCAGCCCCCACGTAGGTACTACGGGGGTGTTCGGGATAACACCTAAACACACTTGACCTAGTGACTTGGTCCGTGAAGGAGGTGTTAGTGCAGTGAACCAGGGAATCAGACTATATGGCTTTATCGCTCTTACTTAGCCATAGGAGTTTTTTAATGGGAGTATAGGCGCAGACCCTAGTATTGTTCGGTTATCCGAACTTGGGTGCTGTGGATGCCCGGTCAGGTGAAGGCTGGCCTGTCGCGTAATGCGGAAAAAATCGCAAGAGATTTATACTTAGTCACCGAGTAGCTGACCAGCTCTCGCCGCATCATGACAGTCAGTTTTCGGCTTTCTCTACTGAGGTGTCTGTCCGGATGAACCAGAAACACAATCGCAGTAGTTCTCCCTTTACTACCTTAGCCGAACAAGCGGAATGTAAGGTAGTAACCACAGGAGCCGGGCAACCCAACTATTGACCAAAGACATGATTCAGAGCCGATGCATATAATGCTATATTTGGGACGCCGAATTGCACTGTGAAAGTGTTCGGACTTTGTTTAGTTTTTTGAAAGAATGTACGTGGCTCAATAGAGCCCTTGGCGATTTAAGTCGTACCGAGGTGTACATGACAATCGGACAAAAACAGGGAGACACAGATTAAGAGATAGGCCAACACAGCATAGGTTGGGCTAGAAACTGTTTCCATTATAGTCGGATTGATACGTCAAAACGTATTGGTACAAATAGTGCAATAAGCAACAAGTCTATTTTACATACCGAGCACAAGGGAAAGCTATGTATGTGTCCTGAAAATGGACGAGGTGATATTTAAAGACCCTGTAGATACTCTGCCACGCGTCTACGCTGCCTTTTCCCCTTGGTGTATTGTCCTTCGAGAGGATCATCGATCGGTGTTTTGATGATAGGACTCAAAAAGAGGCCTTGGTACCGTCGAAAAGGTGACATGGGTTGTAAGGAACCTGAAAAAATAAAAAGAAAAAGGAAATATGAGTGTCCAGATAGGGTTTAGCCGTATTGTGGACTTTATCTTGATTATGCCTCCATCCTTTCCCATGGTATCTTTAGTGCGTAATTATGCACGTGTGGTACATGTGCCACAATTTGGTGGGGGATGAGATGGAGGCCGAATTGCTAATCGAGCTCCTGACGAGCTGGACTGTCGTACTGTGGGGCAGTCTGGACTCGTTTGACAATGTCTGGGGACTTGGCCGCCGATGTAATAGTCGGCTTGATAAGGCCACCCTGTACTTCCGCTGCCAGGGCCGCGGTGTGCTCCTCAGTACGGAAGGAGCATTCCATGTTTCCATTGAACGTTATAACGCTGCGCGGTCTGGGCATCTTGAGTTTGAGATAGGCATAGTGTGGGACCGCATTGAAGCGAGCGAACATGGTTCGTCCGAGCAGTGCATGGTAGCCACTGCGGAAGGGGACGATGTCGAAGATCAAGTCTTCGCCTCGGAAGTTGTCCGGCGAACCAAAGACAACCTCCAATGTGATTGAGCCCGTGCAGCGGGCCTCTACACCAGGTATTACTCCTTTAAAGGTATTTTTGGTAGGCTTGATTCTTGACGAATCAATGCCCATCTTGCGGACTGTGTCCTGATAGAGCAGGTTAAGGCTGCTGCCGCCATCCATGAGGATTCGCGTAAGGTGGAATCCGTCAATGATTGGGTCGAGGACCAGTGCGGCCGAACCTACTAGTCGGATGGTCCATGCGATCGAAGGTGATCGGCCAGGCCGACCATGGGTTGAATTATGGGGCGACTGGCTCTATCGCATAGCCGTCCCTGAGCGCGCGCTTGCGCTCCCTCTTGGGGATATGAGTGACGTATATCATATTTACCGTTTTGACTTGAAGGGAAATTTCTTCTGTCCTCCTGTGTTCGGTTGACAGGGCTCCTTGTCGTCGTCCTTGCTAGGCGACCCTTTCTCCTTATGTTTGGTATTTAACTTGCCGGCCTGTTTAAAAACCCAACAACTTCGGTTGGTATGATTGGCAGGCTTGTCGGGGGTGTCGTGAATCTGGCCGGGTCAATCGAGTATTCGGTCCAAGCTAGATGAGCCCTCTCTATTTCTTTTGAATGGCTTCTTCCGCTGACCGGACTTGGAGCCGTTGAATCCGACGCTGACCACCGTGTCTTCGGTATTGTCATTATTGTTGTGGCGCTTGTGTTTGTTGTGTCGGGGCCTGCCGTTGTTATTCTTAGCTTCAGAAGTGCCAGGTTCGCTTGTACTATTACGGCTATGGGCTAGCTAGCTGTCTTTGCATGCGCAAAAGCGGGTCATGAGTGCCGTGAGGGCTGCCATGGACTTCGGCTCCTCTTGACCGAAGTGTCGGGCGAGCCTTTCGTCGCGAATGCTATGTTTAAAGGCCGCTAGGGCTTCGGTGTCCGGACAATCGACAATCTGGTTCTTTTTAAAGAGGAACCTAGTCCAGAATTTTCGGGTGGACTCTCGGGGTGGTTGGATAATATGACTGAGGTCACCAGCATCTGGAGGCCGGATGTAGGTGCCTTGGAAGTTGTCTCTAAAGGCATCCTCCAGGTCTTCCCAGCTTCCGATAGAGTTTTCTGGGAGGCTGTTTAACCAGTGCCGAGCTGGCCCCTTAAGTTTTAGGGGGAGGTATTTGATGGCGTGTAGATCGTCACCGTGAGCTATGTGAATGTGGAGAAGAAAATCTTCAATCCATACTGCGGGATCTGTTGTGCCGTCGTATGATTCAATGTTCACAGGTTTAAACCCTTCTGGGAACTGGTGCTCCATTACCTCATTGGTGAAGCATAGGGGGTGTACGGCGGCTCTATATCGGGCCATGTCACGACGCAGTTCGGACGAAGTCCGTATGAGGTTTTCGGCCCGAGCATGATTGTGCTTGTCGCGCCCGGATTGATAACCGTACTTTCGCTCTATTTTCCAGGTCCTGTCGTAGATCATATGTGTATCCCCGAGCTGTTGTTTCTCTGCTTTTATGTCAAGGATGGCGGACATGAGGAACAAGTTTGCACAACCGGATGAAGACACACCCTTTGGACGACACTTGAAGGAAGTCACTAAGTACATGAATATTGGAATACCAAGCTTCACCGGGACCTACAACGCCGCTTTACCAGAAGATTAGCGCTGGATGATCCAAGTTCAAATTCCAGGAAGGACGTTCATGCCGGTCACCGAGCCCATAGAGTTTTCCTTTGACGCACACACCTGGAGTCTAGGCAAGAGCATGGCAGCCCACATCACCACGGGACGCATTGGAGAAGTTTACCACAAGGATCTCAAGGATACTATCTACCAGATTTGTGGGCGTCGATATGAACAATGGGAGATGATCAGCACCAGGAAGGATAGATCAATTGCCGCTTTCATCCAGGTGTTAAACCAGCACATTCGTCGCCAGGAGAACCAGATGTGCACATGCATGATAGATCGAAGAAGGCGATGACAAGGATCACAGAGCTTGAAGAGGAACTCAAGGCTACTTGTGAAGATTATGAGGAGGAAATCGTCGTACTAGTGGAGAAGAATGACGATCTGACAAGGAAGTTAGGAGTATTCACGGGAGACCCCGCGCCAGGAGGAGAAGATGACGATTCCACCTGCCCGGAGAACTACATCATCATCGACGACACCGACTCGGACCCCGACGATAGAGATGATGACTTTGTTGATGAAGCTGGAGCAGATATTATGGAGTCTTCTACCGATCAATTTTTCTAGTCGACCACCATAACAGTAGTAGTATTCCCCCATGTATAAAGTATAGTCCGATCACTTTTGTAACGATAGTTAGACCGATTGTATGCCCTTGTTTGAATTGATTGAAGTGATATGATTGTGTTTGTCTCATGTGCATATGGGTAGTGTTTCTCCCCCTAGACCCCATTCTACTCTATTTTTTCATCTTTTCTAAACCCATCAGATGCCTCCGAGACGTGACAATGGATTTGCTTTCCCACCGGAGCTCACTCAGTTGATCCAGCAGCAGAATGCATTGATGCAGATACTAGTCCAGAATCAAAATCAGGGGAACAACAACAATAACAACAACCCACCACCACATGTTGATCACTTAGCCCGTTTTCTGAGGCTGAATCCGCCGGTGTTCTCTAGTAGCACCGAGCCGATAGTCATAGATGATTGACTCTGCAAGATTGGAAGGGAGTTGACCACTACAGGATGCACAGATGCGGAAAGAGTGCGTTTTGCCTCACATCAGCTTGATGGACCCGCAGCAGCATGGTGGGAGAATTACACTATCACCTATCCCATCGACACTGTTACGTGGGACCAGTTTCAGCAGGCCTTTCACACAACCCATGTATCAGCAGGAGCTATGGCCATGAAGAAGCGTGAGTTTCGCAACTTACTCCAAGGAGGACGCACCATTGGCCAGTATGTGGATGACTTTAGCAAGCTAGCACGTTATGCCCCAGATGACGTTGCTACAGATGCAGCTAAACAGGAGAAGTTTCTGGAAGGATTGAATGATGAGCTGAGCATGCAATTGATGGTAGTAAATTTTAATAACTACCAACAGTTGGTGGATAGAGCTCTCATGATTGAAGGGAAGCAGCAGCAGATTGACAACCTTAAGAGGAAGTATGGACATGGGAAGTATAATTCTGGAGCTCAGCAGAGACCCCATTTTACCCCAAACTCGGGAAGACCCCTCAAACATAACCATGGAGGTCACAACCACAATGGAGGGGTTGCGCACAACCATAGTGTCCCCAGTAATGCAAATGGTAATGGAGGAAGCAATGGCCAGAACCGTACCAACTCCGCAACGCCCGCCAAGAAGGATCTAAGTCACATTACTTGTTTCAAGTGCGGGAAGAATGGACATTATGCCACAGAATGTTCTGAAGCAAACCATGGAAATGGCAATGGAAGCTCTGGGAAGAAGCCCAACCCTTTCAACAGGGGACAAGTGAACCACGTTAGCGTGGAGGAGACTGAAGCACAACCCGATGCAGTAATAGGTAAGTTTATGATTAAGTCATTTACTGCAATCGTTCTTTTTGATACTGGTGCATTGCATTCATACATATCAAGGGGATTTGTGTATAAGTTTAAACTGCCAACCCAAACCCTTAGGACACCCATGTTAGTAACCTCGCCAGGAGCAGAGTATATGGCTAGCCTTTGGTGTGATCGATTACCATTAAGGATTGGTAACTACTTGTTTCCCTCAGACCTAATAGTATTGGAGCCACAAGGACTGGATGTGATATTAGGCATGGATTGGTTATCGAAGTATGAAGGGAACATTGACTGCACCAGTAAGTCGATTTTGCTTACCACCCCAGAAGGAAGAAGGATCAAGTATGTATCCCGGCATGTGCCGAACAGGACTCAAGTAAATTCCTTATCAGGAGTTGTACAGGAGGAAGTACTAGTGGTGAAGGATTTCCCAGATGTATTTCCAAAGGAGTTGCCAGGCATGCCACCGGATAGAGACACTGAGTTTTTGATCGAGCTTTTGCCAGGCACATGGCCAATCTCTAAGAGACCGTACAGGATGCCCGCAAAGGATTTAGAGGAAATTAAGAAGCAGATTAAGGAGTTACTAGATAAAGGTTATATTGGCCCAAGCTCGTCACCTTGGGGATCACCAGTACTTCTAGTGGAGAAGAAGGATGGATCGTTGAGGATGGTTGTTGATTATCGTGGATTGAATGAGGTGACGATCAAGAACAAGTACCCAGTACCGATGATAAATGATTTGTTTGACCAGTTGCAAGGAGCTAAGGTGTTTTCCAAGCTCGATTTGCGATCAGGGTACCACCAGTTGAAGATTCGAGAGCAGGATATACCTAAGACAGCTTTTACCATAAGGTGCGTGCTATATGAGTATACCGTTATGTCATTTGGTCTGACTAACGCACCTGCATATTTCATGAACATCATGAACAAGGTGTTTATGGAGTTTTTGGATAAGTTCATCGTGGTGTTCATTGATGATATTCTGGTCTACTCAAAGAATGAAGATGGAACATAAGGAGCATTTGCGTTTGGTACTTGGGAAGCTCAGAGAACACCAGTTATATGCCAAGTTCAGCAAGTGTGAGTTTTGGTTGAAGGAAGTTGGATTCCTTGGACATGTTATATCCGGAGAAGGAATAGCAGTAGACCCTACCAAGGTTGTCACTGTGACAAATTGGGAAGCCCCCATGTCAGTTGGAGAGATCCGTAGTTTTCTTGGACTCGCAGGATACTACCGGAGGTTCATTGAGAATTTCTCAAAGATTGCAAAGCCCGTGATGGAGTTGTTGAAGAATGATACTAAGTTCAAATGGACTGAGGAATGTGAGGCCAGTTTTCAGGAGTTGAAGAAATGCTTGGTTACAGCTCCAGTGTTGATTCTTCCAGATCAACGCAAGGATTACCAGGTATATTGCGATGCTTCTCGTCAAGGACTTGGAGCAGTGCTTATGCAGGAAGGAAGATTTGTTTCGTATGCCTCACGATAGCTCAAACCCCATGAGTTGAATTATGCTACCCATGATTTGGAGTTAGCAGCCGTAGTGCATGCGTTGAAGACATGGAGACATTTTCTCATCGGAAACCATTGTGAGGTGTACACGGATCACAAGAGTGTGAAGTATATCTTCACGCAGAAGGTGTTGAATCCCAAACAAAGGAGATGGTTGGAGCTCATTAAGGATTATGATATGAAGTTGCATTATCATCCCGGAAAGGCTAACGTAGTATCCGATGCGTTAAGCCGCAAGAGCCATGTCAATACACTCATGACTGGAGAGTTACCCAAGGAGTTAGAGGAGGATCTTCGTGAGCTATGTTTGGAAATAGTTCCGAGGGGTTATGTAGCAGCATTGGAGACTCAATCTACTTTGATGGATAAGATCAGAGAAGCTCAGAAGACGGACAAGGAGATTGCTGAGATAAAAGAGAGGATGAGCAAAGGAAAAGCTAAAGGATTTCGTGAGGATGAGCACTATACGCTATGGTTTGAAGACCGTGTATATGTGCCAAATGATCCAGAGATCAGGAAGTTGATTCTGCAAGAGGCCCACGATTCGCTGTATTCGATTCACCCAGGAAATACCAAGATGCATCTGGATTTGAAGGATAGTTTCTGGTGGGCCGGGATGAAGAAGGATACTATGGAATATGTAGCAGTTTGTGATGTATGTCACAGAGTGAAGGCAGAACATCAGAAGCTAGCGGGATTGTTACAGCCATTGCCAATACCCGAATGGAAGTGGGATAAACTAGGCATGGACTTTATCACGGGATTGCCCAGGACATGTTCAGGCTATGACTCAATATGGGTTGTAGTCGATCGTTTGACGAAAGTAGCTCATTTCATCCCAGTGAAGACCACTTACACCAGTGCTAAGTTGGCAAAGATTTACATGACCAGGATCGTATGTGTGCATGGAGTTCAGAGGACTATTGTATCAGATAGAGGAACCCAGTTTACCTCAAAGTTTTGGAATCAGTTGCATGAAACTTTGGGAACCAGGCTTGAGTTCAGTACAGCTTTTCACCCGCACACAGATGGACAGACTGAGAGAGTCAATCAGATTTTGGAGGACATGTTGAGAGCTTGTGCGCTAGATTATGGATCTAGTTGGGACGAAAACTTGCCTTACGCAGAGTTCTCTTGCAGCAACAGCTATCAAGCCGGTTTGAAGATGGTCCCTTTCGAAGCATTGTACAGAAGGATGTGCAGGACACCATTGTTGTGGGATGAAGTTGGAGACCGTCAGTTATTTGGACCAGATTTGATTAAAGAATCTGAAGAGAAGGTTAAGCTGATTCACGATAGACTCAAGGTAGCCCAGTCCAGGCAGAAGAGTTATGCGGATTCTAAACGCAAGGAGACAGTTTACGAAGTTGGAGACAAAGTGTATCTTCGTGTATCACCACTCTGAGGAGTGAAGCGCTTTGGAGTTAAGGGAAAGTTAACACCACATTTTGTGGGACCATACCGTGTTTTGGAACGTATGGGAGAAGTTGCTTACAAGTTGGAGTTGCCCGAAGGATTGTCAGGAGTTCATGATGTGTTCCACGTTTCTCAGTTGAACAAGTGCCACGCAGAGATGGATGATATTCCTCTAAGAGATACAGTGCCACTGGAAGTGATTCAGTTGGATAGCGACTTGACCTACGAGGAGAAACCACTCAAGATTCTTGATTTTGCCAGCAGAGTCACACGCAGCAAGGTTATCAAGTTCTGTAAGGTTCAGTGGAGCCACCATATTGAGGATGAAGCCACCTGGGAACGAGAGGAGGACCTACGGAAGGATGACCCTTACCTATTTTCTAGCCAACCCGAATCTCGAGGGCGAGATTCATCTTAAGGGGGGTAGGTTTGTAACATCCCAAATTTTCAATTTGGAATGTTATGCATTAGATCATCATTGCATATCATATTTTATTGCATTTTGGTTTGATCCTAGAAATTCTACGCAACTCAAGGATCCACGGAGAGAGTTGGGGATTTCGTTATTTTTCATATTTGAGTTCTCTCAAATCATGAAAAGAGGATCGTTTGATTTTAATTATTTTCTCTTCATATATTTATTTTATGAAAATAAAGAGAGGGGATAAAATGACTTCCCAAAATAAAGAAATATTGGAGATTTAATATTAAAATCAAATAGGATTTTATTTGAAGTTTTATTGCTATTTTATTTGAAATTAGGAAAAATATGCGTTTTTCAAAATTGCATTTTAGGCCCAAATAAATGTTCACCTTGTCCGTTAGATTTTTAGAGGACGGAGAAAATTTATTTTAGGATTTTTGGAGTCCGTTTAGTATTTCTTTTCTTTCTTTTTCTGCATGTCGGAATATTTTTTTAAAAAAAGGGAAACCGACTCTGGGTCGTAACCGACCGGGACTCCGCCCGCCCGGCCTTTAAAGCCCGAGGAGCCAAGCCCCGCAGCCCACCGCTCCGCCCCGCCGAACCCTAGCGCGCCGCCGCCTTGCCCCGCCGCTGCCGCACCGCCGCCTCGCCTTGCCGCCGCCTTGCCCCGCCGCCGGACCCTATCGGACCTGAGGTAGACGCGGCCGTTTTTTTTAGAAACCGACCGGTTTTTATATAAACCCTACTTTCGGTTTTTTTATTTTAAATTGGTTTAGATCGGTTATTTTTCGATTCAGTTAAATAGCGGACGTTCGTCCGTATGTTCGTTTTAACGAACGGTTTTCGCCCGTTAGCCACAGATAGCGAACATTCGTTCATTAGCCTGTTCGTCAGTTTTTCTTTTTCTCGGATTTTTCGCGATTATTTTCGATCGCGATTTCTGATCCTATTTTTGTTTTAGTTTAACTTTTCGCTCGTTAGTCAGAATCAGACGATTCAAGCGCCTAGATCTTCATCTCGAAGCCCTCTTTCTGTTTCACCAACTTGAACAAGATTTTGAAATAGGAAAATTTGACTTTAGTTCAGATTAGTGATCGGATCTTGTTTCTTTCGCAGTTTGTGTTTCGTTGCTTTGTTCGATTTGATTCTTTTTGCAAACCGGAGTTCTTAAGTTTAACTTTCTGGTTAGATCTTCTTATTTGAGTTTTACCCGTGCTTCTAGTTGAGTGCTTATTGTATGCCTGTTTGTTTGTGATAGAGTACCCAGAGTGCGAAGCGTGCTACTATGAGTCTCTAGGTTTTGCGGATCATCAACAAGGCAAGTTACACTTTGATCATACTTCTTTACTACCCAGTTTTATTGCATTAGATTCAATCCCCAAACACTTGCATGATTAGGATCTGATTAAATTGTGGGTTTTGGGAAGTAGATGAGGTAGTACCTATGCACCTGTTTATTATCAAACCTATGGGAGTTACTTCTACGTTGCTTATATTTGCTATGCTATGCTTGTAGACGTGGATTGGGTTTGAGAGTATTCATGATAGATGTGAGCTTGTTAATTAATGGTTCAACTTAAGGTGGCAACTTGAATACACATCTGGGTGGATTTCTTGTGGACACCTGGAGTACCCAGTGTTGTCCTAGGATATCCCAGAGGACCCATGTGATCATCCTACGGCCCACCACCCAGGCTCAAAGGGATCATAAGATTATCTATGCTAGAAACTTCCGTGTGCAGCCACAAGCTATTATGGGCTCTAGCATAGTTGAGTAAGTTGCGTGAAGCTCTTGAAGAGGTAGACTAGCATATGTAGTGGGTTGTAGGTGGTATAGTCTACCTAGAGTAGAGAGTTAATGCTTCAGAAAGACTGTGTCTCGAATCCCCGACCATGGATGTATTTGAGTCTTGTAGGGAAAAGTGCGCAAACCTCTGCAGAGTGTATAAAATAATCATGGTTAGCCGTGTCCCCAGTTATGGACATCTTGAGTATCTAGTCCTTTATTTATCATGATTGATCTCATCACTCTTAATTTAAGTTGATTGGGTTTAATGATGATGTTTAATTGGGATTGAGTTGGAGGAACCTTCTCAATGTTTAACAACTACCATGATAGTTAAATAATATTTATTCCTTTGTTGTTGGAAAAAATTGGCTTTTCGCAAAAACATATTAACCATACAACCTCCACCAGCCAAATATGCATGTAGTGATAGCATTTATTTTGTTCATTATTCTCTTGTGTTACCTTGCTAGCATATTCCATGTGCTGACCCATTTCGGGCTGCAACGTTTATGTTGCAGACTTTTCAGACGATGAGTGAGGAGCCATAGGTCGTTGTCTTTCACTCAGTGATGCCGTTGGAGTTGATGGACTCACTTTATCTTCCAAGCCTTCCGCTGTAATCGATTTAGATGGCCTTAAGCCATATTTATTGTTTTGTTCTCTTTTGAGACATTCGATGTAATAAGTGTGTGATTGATACTCTGTTATGAATCCTCAAGTACCGTGCGTGTCAGCATTACTGATCCAGGGATGACACTGAAGCACAGAGATCAGACTGTTTGAGGTCTGGTCGCTACATGAAGACATCTGGGTCGATGTGCAGACGCCTCCAGTTCTACCATTATGTGAGTTTCTCAACCATATTTATGTCTTCCATATTGTTTATTTAAAAATAGTTGACAACTAATTTCTATTGACAACTTATTTCCATTCAAGCAAACATGTCCGACGCTTGGTAGACAGGACCGTCCATTGTCCTGGGGCTGAACTAAACTGCGAGGAGACAAGTCATTATGTTTCATGGCTTGAGGATCTTGATGCTGTCAAGAGAAATTATTTTCCTGAATTTGAAAATCTTAGTGCTCAAAACGTGTGACCAATAGTGATCGTATTGAACTACGGTCACATCTAGCCGTGTCCCTGGTTATGGACATCTCGAGTATCTAGTACTTGGATTATCAAATGAATCTCATCATGTTACTCTAATTAATTTTGTTGGGTTTTAATGATGTTACTTAATTGGGATTGAGAATGCTGTCAACCATTCTCAATGTTCAACAACCACCATGATAGTTAATTAGAATGTATTCCTTTGCAGTAGGGAAAAATTGGCTTTACGCAAAACTGTAACCATAGAGCTTTCCACCAGCCAAATATGCATGTAGTATAGTTTTATCCTTTCATTGCCCTCTATGTGTTACATTGCCAGCATATTCCATGTGCTGACCCGTTTCGGGCTGCTACGTTCATGTTACAGACTTTTCAGACAACGAGTAAGGTGCTTTTAGGTCGTCGTTCTATACTCAGTGATGCCGTTGGAGTTGATGGACTCACTTATCTTCCAAGCCTTCCGCTGTTATCATTATTAGATGGCCTTAAGCCATATTTATTGTAATAAGTTCTCTTTTGAGACACTCGATGTAATAAGTGTGATATTGCTACTCTGTTATAAATCCTTCAAGTACTGTGTGGTGTCAGCATTACTGATCCAGGGATGACACCGGAGCACAGAGATTGGACCGTTTGAGGTCTGGTCGCTACACACGCGCCCGCGGCACGTCCGAAATATTATTTTATAAGTGGCCAGAAAATGTTGTCCGAATGGGTTGAAAGTTGGCGTGCGGTCTTATTATAGTGTAGGTAGGCCACCTGCCAAGTTTCATCGCATTCGGAGTCCGTTTGACGCCCCAACGGATAACTATAGCGGCAGTATAGCCGGTATTTTCGTCGGACGTTTTCGGTCTCCGGAAACTGTGCCGGGCTGTATCTCTCCCCTCTTCTCTCAGGCCAACCCGCTCTCCACAGTCCACCAAGGCCCATGCCTATCCCTCTTCGCGTCTGGAGCCGTCTGATGTGATCGCACGGTCCGAAAACCCCTCTTTGCTCAGTGCACAAACCCCTTCGCGTGCGTGTCCGAAACTGTCCGGAACCCGACCCGGATAGTCATCACCGTTGGGTACGGAACATCCCAAAACATCTACAAAATATAACTGTTTTCTTATTTGGACTCCCTAGCCTATTTTTCCTGACCGTCCGATTAAAATCGAAGGGACCAAATGTCCCTATCACAAATCAACTTGCTTTATATATATATAGACCAATCCCCTGGGCAGCAACCCTAGAAATCCTCCCCATTGTCCTATCGCGCCGCCGCCACTAGATCCACCCGGTCGCCTCCCTTCTCGGGATCTCCTCCCGTAGCAACCGCCGCTCCACCTCATTTTCAGCACCGGGCCAACCAGCGCTCCCCCTACCACCATCGGCTCCATCCAGCCAGCAGCCACCACCTCCTCCATTCAAACCATCCTCGCGCCCGCCTCCAGTTCGAGCAGGAGGCTCATTCCCGGCCTCCTCCTCCCGCAGCACGCCCGTCCTCAAGCCCCTGCCCCGAGCCTCCCCGTGCTCCTCCTCCTCGCCTCGTCGTCCGGCGCCGTCGCCAGGGACCGAACCAGCTAGCAAGATGAGCACCCACCCCTCTCTCCCTTATTCTCATTCCTCTAGTTTCTTTCTCTCAATCATCTCTCTGTTCTGTTGCCATGGACAGGAGCTCGCCGTCGCGCTGATCTGTCTCCACCGGTGTTCGAAGTTCCCTTGAAGCCCAGATCTGGTACCCTGTGCGCCAGATCCGTCCGTTCTCCTGCGCCTGTCCGTCGCCCCACTGCCATCTCCGGTCTGTCCCCGCCGGGTCCGCGTCGTCGCGTCCCCACCATGGCCGCCCGAACCTGAAGCTCCATCTCTACCTCGCTCCATGCCTCGCCTCTAGTCAGATCGGCTCCCCAGGGCCGGATCCGCACGTCCGCTCCATCCCTACCGTCCCGCCGGAGTCCCCTGCCTCGCCGGACCCCGCTGCTGCCTTCCCATCCAACGCCGCTGCTGCTCTCCTTCCTGAAGAGAAGATGACCGCGCTCGCTTTCAGAGCCTCCCCGAGCTCGCTCGGTCAAGCTGCGCGTTGATCTCCAGCCGCGCCCCAACAGCCTCCAACGCCCAGTCAAGAGCCCCGCGGCCCAGCTGGCTCCAACGGCCTGGGCTTGGCCCGTGGTGAGGAAGCCCAGCACCCAGATCCAGCCGCATATGTTTTTTGTGTGCACGCTGTGATGTTCCTATTTATTCCAGAGTCTGCCAGTTTTGCAGAGAACCCCCTAGACTTCATGCATTTAATAACTCATAATCTATGCAGCATATGTAAAGACTTAATATATGAAACTTTCTTAGAATTTTGTGTAGTTTCATAATATGTCATATCCATCCATGTTTAAAATGTTTAAAATGTTATTTGTGTAATTTTTCCCATATGCCATGCTAAAATGATTTAATTCATAACTTAATAGCCGTAGCTCCAAATTTAATAATCTTTATATGTAAATGGGGTAGAAAAATGCCTAGTTTAACATGGTGGCTTTACTTTGCATGTTTAACAACTCTAAAATATGGTTTAGGTCAGAACAGTACCAAAGCCTAAAATATGCACGTGAGGATTTTCCGGAATTGTTGTTTGTTATTTTCGGCCTCATTTAAACTTGCCTAGATAGGTAGTTTTCATATGTTTCACCCCTTTCCATGTCTAACAACATTTAATATTGTTGGTTACATAAACGAGAGAGAACTAAATAAGTCCCGTGGTGTTTCGTCAATATGCAACTCATTGCATATTGAGCTCCACTTAACTTGTAGTTTTGCTTGTGCACTTTGCCATGCAATGCCCTCATTAAACCGGACATGTATCATACTGGGTTGTGCATCATGCCATGATTATGTGTTGGTTGTTTATTATGTTGTTTGCTTCTTTCCGGGTTGCTTCTCGCATTAGCTTCGGTTTCGTTCCGGAGTGGTGAGGATCCATTCGACTATGTCCGGCTGTTTTCTTCATGGACTCATTCTTCTTCCTTGCGGGATCTCAGGCAAGATGACCATACCCTCGAAATCACTTCTATCTTTGCTTGCTAGTTGCTCACTCTATTGTTATGCCTATGCTGCGATACCTATCACTTGCTTTATCATGCCTCCCATATTGCCATGCCAAGCCTCTAACCCACCTTGTCCTAGCAAACCATTGTTTGGCTATGTTATCGCTTTGCTCAGCCCCCTCTTATAGCGTTGCTAGTTGGAGGTGAAGATTGGAGTTTGTTCCATGTTGGAACATGGATATGTTGGGATATCAGAATATCTCTTATTTAATTAATGCATCTATATACTTGGTAAAGGGTGGAAGGCTCGGCCTTATGCCTGGTGTTTTGTTCCACTCTTGCCGCCCTAGTTTCCGTCATACCGGTGTTATGTTCCTTGATTTTGTGTTCCTTACACGGTCGGGTTATAATGGGAACCCCTTGACAGTTTGCTTTGAATAAAACTCCTCCAGCAAGGCCCAACCTTGGTTTTACCATTTGCACTAACAACCTATCACCTTCCCTTGGGTTCTGCAGTCTCAAGGGTTATCTTTATTTAACCCCCCGGGCCAGTGCTTCTCTAAGTGTTGGTCCAAACTGAGTAGACTGCGGGGCCACCTCGAGGAAACTTGAGGGTTGGTTTTACTCGTAGGATGTCTCATCCGGTGTTTCCCTGAGAATGAGATATGTGCAGCTTCTATCAGGATGTCGGCGCATCAGGCGACTTTGCTGGTTTAGTTTTACCATTGTCAAAATGTCTTGTAACCGGGATTCCGAGTCTGATCGGGCCGTCCTGGGAGAAGGAATATTCTTCGTTGACCATGAGAGCTTGTGATGGGCTAAGTTGGGACACCCCTACAGGGTTTTGAACTTTCGAAAGCCGTGCCCGCGGTTATTGGCAGATGGGAATTTGTTAATGTCCGGTTGTAGAAAACTTGACACTTAACTTAATTAAAATGCATCAACCGCGTGTCTAGCCGTGATGGTCTCTTCTCGGCGGGGTCCGAGAAGTGAACACGGTGTTGGAGTTATGCTTGTACGTAAGTAGTTTCAGGATCACTTCTTGATCACTTCTAGCTCACGATCGTGCCTTGCCTTTCTCTTCTCGCTCTCATTTGCGTAAGTTAGCCACCATATATGCTAGTGCTTGCTGCAGCTCCACCTCATACCTTTTCCTTACCCATGAGCTTAAATAGTCTTGATCGCGAGGGTGTGAGATTGCTGAGTCCCCGTGACTCACAGATTACTTCCAAAACCAGCTTGCAGGTGCCGATGATACCATGCAGGTGACGCAACCAACCTCGAGGAGGAGCTCGATGAAGATCTCGTTCTTTGTGTTGTATCGTTTCTAGTTGATCAGTAGTGGAGCCCAGTTGGGGCGATCGGGGATCTGTTGCATTAGGGGTAGTCCTCTTCTATTTTGGTTCCATAGTCGGACCTTGATTGTATCTGGATGATGTAATGCTATAGCCAAGTATTGTGTGAAGTGGCGATTGTAAGCCAACTCTGTACCTCTTTCTTATTCAGTACATGGGATGTGTAAATATTACCCCTCTTGCGACATGCCTACAATGCGGTTATGCCTCTAAGTCATGCTCCGACTCGTGGGAGATATAGCCGCATCGTGGGTGTTACAAGTTGGTATGAGAGCCTTCCCATACATAGGAGCCCCCTGCTTCATCGAATCGTTGGCGTTGTTGAGTCTAGAAAAATGTTTTGAGTCATTTAGGATTATATATATATCGGAGAGTAGGATTATTTTTACTCCTCAGTCCCTTCGTCGCTCTGGTGAGGCATCCTGACGTAGAGTTTTGACTCTTCTCTTCTCAAATTTCACTAAAAAAATTTAGGATCACGCGGGTATCTTGGAATCGTTCCGATGGTTTTGTGACGAGAACATTGTTCTTGGTGCCTCCTGACATTCAGGGGTTATGGGAGTGTCCCGGGGAGTTGAGCTCCGAGGTGTTGTCATCACAATTTTATCGTTGCAGTTCTGGAATACCTGAGTTTCGCCGACATCGAAAATCTCTTTTATGCAGTTGTTGGTGAGATAACCTCGACGCCACCCAGTACTGGGGCGGGAGTTCGGGAGTATTGCCATAACTCGTATAACGGATGCTTTTTGAAGGTTGAGGTAAATGATTTCCGAAGGTTTCTTGGTTATGTCTTGAAGGATGGATACAGCTGGATGTAGGATTTGTTAGTTTTGGGTGAGATATTATGCTTCCCCTGTATCCCCAACACCTAATT